>NW_025964303.1:0-17710 GCF_023055435.1 Haliotis rufescens
GGTAATTCAGGAAAGTTTGTATAACTCCTCTAATATTTGAAGGTTATACTAATATTTAGTTCCCTAACTGCTAGATATATGTTGTTATGTAGTTGCTGGCGTGTTTTAAATAGTACCGCTGCATTCCTTTTCCTTGAAAATGTAGGATTAGCCACCGGGATCAAGATCCTAGGTGGTTCAGTGTCTGTGCTACTGGTATAATAACAACCGTTGGCGGCCATTTTGGAAAATGACCGCCATTTTTGTCGTAGGAAAAAACTGCAATGGCCCTAAAGCTAAACTTCTTCATTCGTGCATGCAATGACAGCTTGTATCATCAAAGGCAAAATACCCTCCAATACTTTAGGTAGCTGATAGACCAATGGGGCATATTCTGACAGGAATCAATTAAATTTTAATTTCTTTATGAACTCAAACCACCAGCCGGTGGTACATGATCAACATAATAACATACATATATACAAAAATACAATGTGACTAAATGGCAACAGTGGTTTACTTTAGTACAGAGAGTATTATTTGTACAAATTTTATAGCTTTTTAAGATTGTAAGTTCTCATATTTGATATCAAATGCTTAAAGGGAATAATGTTTGATCAGCTTAGATATCTATTATCAATTGATGTTTTTTTTTACTTATCAAAATATTCACATCTAAAGTGGTAGTGGAACTCGTCGGCTATGGCAGGGGAGGTACAAAGCTTACATGTGCGATATTCGCGTGGGATGCCCTCCCAGCGGCCAGTCTCAGTCGGCAAATTGTTATTTAAGGTTCTGAATTTTAAAATTGGAGTAAAGGTTTCTGGTCATTAGAGAAGATATTGTTCAAATTTTAAATTAGTTTTGTAAATTTTATAATTGCAAGCTTTGGAGCCATTTTTGAATAAATTGATCTTTTAAAATGTTTTTAATTTTTGAGACTAACCAGCCGTTACTTACAGAATCCGGTTGATTATATACTACAGAAATACCTCACCTGTTTAATAAGCTCTTAATGAACTCCTTCCAATTGTTTCAATTGTTATTAGTATTATTTATAAAAATTATGTATTTCAATATTTGAGTAGAAAATTTTATAACAGGTCGATTACTACTTATATGTTTGTGTGAAATCATTCTCTTATATATGATAATCCTTGTTGGAAATCTCCCAAATACACCATACAACATATAATCTGGTGTTGAGTTTCTAAGATTGAAGGCAAGTTTAATGAATTTCAAATGTACTCTTTCCAATACTGACTGATTTTCGTATCCTCAAGTTTCACAACCATAGGTTAAAATAGGCAAGATTAGTACATCACAGGCTTTGAGAAGACAATCAACAGGTACATTTAAATTCCGTGCTCTTTTTAATAAACAAAACATGGCTTTTGTAGCTCTATCAGCGGGATTTTTAATTGATATACCAAACGACGGTTTCGATGGAATCAAATATCAAGATAGACATAGCTATTTACAATTTCTAAATTTACAGAATCACATTGAAACTTCAAATTCTGAGTTGTTTTGCTACCTGATCCAAATATTAATATTTTAGTTTTGCAGGTGTTTACATCTGATTTCCAATTTTTTCAATATTTGTGAAATGAATCAAGGGACTTTTGAAGTTCAGGTGCAGCCATTTGAATGCTTTTGTCAAAACGCGATTGCGTCATGAGAAGAGATGCCCTCATCGTATATTTTACTTCACACAACTGATATCTTCTATTTTCTGACCCCCCCCCCGGTGATTGTCATGGTCAGAATAGGTGCCTAGCAATTTTTAGTTGTTGTAAGAAGCGACTATATGGATATGGTGGTCAAGCATACCATGATATCATTCACTTGTTTATCTTTTCTTGATATTATTATTTACAACCCGCAGTCACAAATATGGAATATTGCCGAGTTTAGCTTTAAAAAATCAAACAAACAAACGAAAACAGAATAAATGTAAACATGGTTTTGTAAATGTGTGTTTAACGTGTGGCTTAATATTGTTCTGATTATGTTCGTATTATTGAGTTTATCGCTAGGCCCGTTAGGAAAGGGGCCTCTTTGTTCTTTTCAGGTGAAAATGTAAAGTCATTATCAACAGATTATTATATTGCGTGAAAACCAGAAATCGATATCTAGCCTTTTTTAGACAGCTATTGTGTTTTCACGAAGAAACCGACAATCAACGACAATCTCTAAATCACATCCTTTCAATTAGCGTTACTTCCTCCAACCACTGAACACAGACAGTAACCGTTTGTTCATGCCGGGTAAATATCACACTTCCCGGTCCACCTTCCAACACTTAAACATCACCCTCCCACACAGCCACCTCCTCCCCCACACCCAGCCTCCCACTCTGTTTATACAATACAAGGCAAGGTCATATGACCTATACCAGTCCTACAGTAATCGTTTATGCCTAAATACGCCTTATCATACTATTGTAAAGCATATCGTGGATGTTTACATTAGCTTGGCTCCACATGCATTAAATCCTACTCGATTAAACTCGAGAATGGAATTTTCCCACAACGTTAATATTCGGGTCATTCACGCGTTGACATGTTTATAACAACCGGGCCTATCGTGATAATTTGTATTTATCAAAACACATCACCTTTGACCGAGGTATTACAATTTATTACTTTGTTGACGATTATTTTCTAGAAATGCATAGGGTCAAAATATTAATGAAATCACCGTAGGTTTAAAACTGCTGGTTTAAAGTGATCTCTAAAGCGAAATTTTGCAAAGAATTGATTTCTTAAAGCCCAAACTGGTTTTTGAGACATTTTAAAATCTTAAATTTCTTAATTAGTTTATGAGACTTGGCAACAAAATAAAATTAAAAATGTACTTTGATTCATATTTTGTAAAGTATTATGTCAGCGAACCCGAAAAAACAAACATTGAAATTACTTGCCCTTATTATAGACTGTTATTGCAATGGTTGCGAAGAAGATATAAGATAAAATGTCGGGTAGCCCATTGGTTAAAGCGTTTACTCGTCACGCCAAAGGCCCGGGTTCGATTCCTCATATGGGTACAATGTTTGAAGCTCATTTCTAGCGTCCCCCGGGCGATATTGCTGGAATATTGCTAAAAGCAGCGTAAAACCCTACTCACTTACTCACGACGATAATATGTTTGCTTCCGCCATAGGACGTCTATTTGTGAAGATGAATCAGTGCTGCCCCGTTTATATACATGGAAGCTTATATTTGGTAACATTGATTCTTATATCCGATTGCCATACAAACTGTTTCTCTTTGAATGAAAATGTAGAGTCCATGTTAAACTGTGTATAACAACAGTGAGGTTCTACATTGGGGGTATCGCAGCTCGCTGTTTCCTCTTTATATGTATTGAATACAGAATGCTGAGAAGCTTTAACTCAGCATGCAACTCAATGTTGATATAAACTTTAGGTGTAACTTGCGACTTCTCATGATGTACAAACTTAGCATTACGTTGCCTTGTACATATACTGACTGGTATGTTGTGTAGAAACTTGTAAAATACATGTTTCCAGTAAATACTTCAAGGCTTAACGTTGTATATGGGCCGGGGGATTAAAAGGGGGCTATGATCTTTGATCTGATCCAATTTCCAATTTGAGCCTAGACACTACCTTTCCTGCCCTGTGTGAAGCGAAGACATTAACTGTTAGAGAATGTAGTGAGTGAGTTGGGTTTAACGCCGCTTTTAACAGTATTCCAGTTATATCGCGGTGTGTCAGCTTAATGTGGGAGGAAAGCCCGAAGTGATGCAGGTCTCAGACGTTTACCACTTCGGTGAAACCCACGAGCACGGGTATGGTGCTTACAAACCTAGAAACATAATCAGGGCGAACCGGGATTCGAACCCTCAATCATAGGTTTCTGGCGTGCCCAAGGGACGCAACTCTGCACAGCGAATCGCGGCGCCTTAGACGACTTGGCCACCCGTGCCCCGTTTGAGAGAGTGTAAGAACCATTCACTGCACATATTCAATTTTTAATGTAGTTAATCAAATAAATTTTAGCTTTCTAAGAAATATGCAAGTTGTATACTGGCCAACAGTCACATATTGTATTATGGTCATACACTTACATGGTGTATGATTCTATACCATCGGTCATACATTTACTGCATGTAACATTTACAACCAGTGATGTTTTTACTGCCAACATTTTACTCTTATACATATAATAAATGCATTGCTAGCATGTTACATTTGTTGCTTGTAATATAGTCCCAGCTTACATGTTACATTTCCTACAGGAATGCATGCTGCAAATACATTGACTCTATTCACCACATACATGTATGTGGTAAATACATACATTATCATTGGTAATACATCTCCCCACGCAAAGCCACCACCTACTCCCCCAAACACAGCCTTCCAATCAGTTGAAACAATACAAGGACAGGTTCTTATGACCTATACCAGTCCTACAGTTATCGTTTATGCCTAAATACGCCCTATCATACCATTGTTAAGCATCGTGGATGTAAACATTAGCTTGGCTCCAAATGCATTAAATCCTACTCGGTTAAACTCGTGAATGGAATATTACCAAAACGTTAGTATTCGGGTCTTTCACGCGTTGACATGTTTATAACAACCGGGCCTATGGCGACGTCTTGCATTTGACGTTTTATTACTTTGTTGACGGTTTTGTTCTCGAAATGCAAATGGGGGAAATATTAGTTAAAGCAACTTAGGTTTACAACTGCTGGTTCAAAGTGAAATTTCGCAAAGAAACGATTTTTGAAGCCCAAACTGGATTCGAGACATTTTAAAAATCTTCTATTTCTTAATTAGTTAATGAGATTTCGCAACAAAGTGAAATAAAAATAAAGCTGTGTATGAAAACCATGAGGTTCTATATTTGGGGTATGCACCTCGTTAATTGACATAGCATATTCCAATAATCATTAGAAAGAGTTGCAACTATTCACTGCACTTGTTTTACTTGTCATAAGTAAATGTAAGAACCATTCACTGCACTTGTTTTACTTGTCATTAGTAAGTGTAAGAACCATTCACTGCACTTGTTTTACTTGTCATTAGTAAGTGTAAGAACCATTCACTGCACTTGTTTTACTTGTCATCAGTAAGTGTAAGAACCATTCACTGCACTTGTTTTACTTGTCATGAGTAAGTGTAAGAACCATTCACTGCACTTGTTTTACTTGTCATTTGTAAGTGTAAGAACCATTCACTGCACTTGTTTTACTTGTCATTTGTAAGTGTAAGAACCATTCACTGCACTTGTTTTACTTGTCATTAGTAAGTGTAAGGACCATTCACTGCACTTGTTTTACTTGTCATTAGTAAGTGTAAGAACCATTCACTGCACTTGTTTTACTTGTCATTAGTAAGTGTAAGAACCATTCACTGCACTTGTTTTACTTGTCATTAGTAAGTGTAAGAACCGTTCACTGCACTTGTTTTACTTGTCATCAGTAAGTGTAAGAACCATTCACTGCACTTGTTTTACTTGTCTTTAGTAAGTGTAAGAACCATTCTCTGCATTTGCTTTACTTGTCATCAGTAAGTGTAAGAACCATTCTCTGCATTTGCTTTACTTGTCATCAGTAAGTGTAAGAACCATTCACAGCACTTGCTTTACTTGTCATTAGTAAGTGTAAGAACCATTCTCTGCACTTGTTTTACTTGTCATTAGTAAGTGTAAGAACCATTCACAACACTTGCTTTACTTGTCATTAGTAAGTGTAAGAACCATTCTCTGCATTTGTTTTACTTGTCATTAGTAAGTGTAAGAACCATTCACTGCACTTGTTTTACTTGTCATTAGTAAGTGTAAGAACCATTCACTGCACTTGCTTTACTTGTCATCAGTAAGTGTAAGAACCATTCACTGCACTTGTTTTACTTGTCATTAGTAAGTGTAAGGACCGTTCACTGCACTTGTTTTACTTGTCATTAGTAAGTGTAAGAACCATTCACAGCACTTGTTTTACTTGTCATTAGTAAGTGTAAGAACCATTCTCTGCATTTGTTTTACTTGTCATTAGTAAGTGTAAGAACCATTCACTACACTTGTTTTACTTGTCATCAGTAAGTGTAAGAACCATTCTCTGCATTTGCTTTACTTGTCATCAGTAAGTGTAAGAACCATTCACAGCACTTGCTTTACTTGTCATTAGTAAGTGTAAGAACCATTCCCTGCACTTGTTTTACTTGTCATTAGTAAGTGTAAGAATCATTCACAACACTTGTTTTACTTGTCATCAGTAAGTGTAAGAACCATTCACTGCATATGTTTTACTTGTCATTAGTAAGTGTAAGAACCATTCACTGCACTTGTTTTACTTGTCATTAGTAAGTGTAAGAACCATTCACTGCACTTGTTTTACTTGTCATTTGTAAGTGTAAGAACCATTCACTACACTTGTTTTACTTGTCATTAGTAAGTGTAAGAACCATTCACTGCACTTGTTTTACTTGTCATCAGTAAGTGTAAGAACCATTCACTACACTTGTTTTACTTGTCATTAGTAAGTGTAAGAACCATTCACTGCACTTGTTTTACTTGTCATTAGTAAGTGTAAGAACTATTCACTGCATATGTTTTACTTGTCATTAGTAAGTGTAAGAACCATTCACTGCATATGTTTTACTTGTCATGAGTAAGTGTAAGAACCATTCACTGCACTTGTTTTACTTGTCATTAGTAAGTGTAAGGACCATTCACTGCACTTGTTTTACTTGTCATTAGTAAGTGTAAGAACCATTCACTGCACTTGTTTTACTTGTCATTAGTAAGTGTAAGAACCATTCACTGCACTTGTTTTACTTGTCATTAGTAAGTGTAAGAACCGTTCACTGCACTTGTTTTACTTGTCATCAGTAAGTGTAAGAACCATTCACTGCACTTGTTTTACTTGTCTTTAGTAAGTGTAAGAACCATTCTCTGCATTTGCTTTACTTGTCATCAGTAAGTGTAAGAACCATTCTCTGCATTTGCTTTACTTGTCATCAGTAAGTGTAAGAACCATTCACAGCACTTGCTTTACTTGTCATTAGTAAGTGTAAGAACCATTCACTGCACTTGTTTTACTTGTCATTTGTAAGTGTAAGAACCATTCACAGCACTTGCTTTACTTGTCATTAGTAAGTGTAAGAACCATTCTCTGCATTTGTTTTACTTGTCATTAGTAAGTGTAAGAACCATTCACTGCACTTGTTTTACTTGTCATTAGTAAGTGTAAGAACCATTCACTACACTTGTTTTACTTGTCATCAGTAAGTGTAAGAACCATTCTCTGCATTTGCTTTACTTGTCATCAGTAAGTGTA
Source organism: Haliotis rufescens (assembly GCF_023055435.1). Classification (NCBI taxonomy): domain Eukaryota; kingdom Metazoa; phylum Mollusca; class Gastropoda; order Lepetellida; family Haliotidae; genus Haliotis; species Haliotis rufescens. Next base: position 7,294 of record NW_025964303.1, read on the forward strand.
AGAACCATTCACAGCACTTGCTTTACTTGTCATTAGTAAGTGTAAGAACCATTCACAGCACTTGTTTTACTTGTCATTAGTAAGTGTAAGAACTATTCACTGCACTTGCTTTACTTGTCTTTAGTAAGTGTAAGAACCATTCACTGCACTTGTTTTACTTGTCATCAGTAAGTGTAAGAACTATTCACTGTACTTGTTTTACTTGTCATGAGTAAGTGTAAGAACCATTCACTGCACTTGTTTTACTTGTCATCAGTAAGTGTAAGAACCATTCTCTGCATTTGCTTTACTTGTCATCAGTAAGTGTAAGAACCATTCACAGCACTTGCTTTACTGGTCATTAGTAAGTGTAAGAACCATTCACAGCACTTGTTTTACTTGTCATTAGTAAGTGTAAGAACTATTCACTGCACTTGCTTTACTTGTCTTTAGTAAGTGTAAGAACCATTCACTGCACTTGTTTTACTTGTCATCAGTAAGTGTAAGAACTATTCACTGTACTTGTTTTACTTGTCATCAGTAAGTGTAAGAACCATTCACTGCACCTGTTTTACTTGTCATCAGTAAGTGTAAGAACCATTCACTGCACTTGTTTTACTTGTCATTAGTAAGTGTAAGAATACATTGACTCTATTCACCACATACATATATGTGGTAAATACATACATTATCATTGGTAATACATCTCCCCACGCAAAGCCACCACCTACTCCCCCAAACACAGCCTTCCAATCTGTTGAAACAATACAAGGACAGGTTCTTATGGCCTATACCAGTCCTACAGTTATCGTTTATGCCTAAATACGCCCTATCATACCATTGTTAAGCATCGTGGATGTTAACATTAGCTTGGCTCCAAATGCGTTAAATCCTGCTCGGTTAAACTCGTGAATGGAATATTACCTAAACGTTAGTATTCGGGTCTTTCACGCGTTGACATGTTTATAACAACCGGGCCTATGGCGACGTCTTGCATTTAACGTTTTATTACTTTGTTGACGATTTTGTTCTCGAAATGCAAATGGGGGAAATATTAGTTAAAGCAACTTAGGTTTACAACTGCTGGTTTAAAGTGAAATTTCGCAAAGAAACGATTTTTGAAGCCCAAACTGGATTCGAGAAATTTTTAAAATCTTCTATTTCTTAATTAGTTAATGAGATTTCGCAACAAAGTGAAATAAAAAATGGATTTTGATTCAAATTTTGTGAAATATTATGAAGGCGAACCTGAAAAACCAAATAATGAAATTTCTTGCCCTAATTATACACTGTTATTGCAATGGTTGCGATGAAGATATAAGATAATATATATTTGTTGGCTTCCGCCACAGGACATCTATTTCTGAAGATGAATCAATGCTGCCCAGTTTATATACATGGACGCTTATATTTGGTAACATTGATTCTTATATCCGATTACCATACAAACTGTCTCTCTTTGAAAATAATTGTAGTGCCCTTGTAAAGCTGTGTATGAAAACCATGAGGTTCTATATTTGGGGTATGCACCTCGTTAATTGACATAGCATATTCCAATAATCATTAGAAAGAGTTGGAACTATTCACTGCACTTGTTTTACTTGTCATAAGTAAATTTAAGAACCATTCACTGCACTTGTTTTACTTGTCATTAGTAAGTGTAAGAACCATTCACTGCACTTGTTTTACTTGTCATTAGTAAGTGTAAGAACCATTCACTGCATATGTTTTACTTGTCATTAGTAAGTGTAAGAACCATTCACTGCATATGTTTTACTTGTCATTAGTAAGTGTAAGAACCATCCACTGCATATGTTTTACTTGTCATTAGTAAATTTAAGAACCATTCACTGCACTTGTTTTACTTGTCATTAGTAAGTGTAAGAACCATTCACTGCACTTGCTTTACTTGTCATTTGTAAGTGTAAGAACCATTCACTGCATATGTTTTACTTGTCATCAGTAAGTGTAAGAACCATTCACTGCGAAAATTCAACTTTAAATTAAGTTAATGTTAGACGAAGAGATATGCCAACTGTAAACTGGCCAACAGTCAAATATTGTATTATGGTAAGGCATTTACTTCATTTATGTTGCATGTATCAGTGGTAATACATTTACTTCATTTATGTAGCATGTATCAGTGGTAATACATTTACTTCATTTATGTAGCATGTATCAGTGGTAATACATTTACTTCATTTATGTTGCATGTATCAGTGGTAATACATTTACTTCATTTATGTAGCATGTATCAGTGGTAATACATTTACTTCATTTATGTAGCATGTATCAGTGGTAATACATTTACTTCATTTATGTTGCATGTATCAGTGGTAATACATTTATTTCATTTATGTAGCATGTATCAGTGGTAATACATTTACTTCATTTATGTTGCATGTATCAGTGGTAATACATTTACTTCATTTATGTTGCATGTATCAGTGGTAATACATTTACATCATTTATGTAGCATGTATCAGTGGTAATACATTTACATCATTTATGTAGCATGTATCAGTGGTAATACATTTACTTCATTTATGTTGCATGTATCAGTGGTAATACATTTACTTCATTTATGTAGCATGTATCAGTGGTAATACATTTACTTCATTTATGTTGCATGTATCAGTGGTAATACATTTACTTCATTTATGTTGCATGTATCAGTGGTAATACATTTACTTCATTTATGTAGCATGTATCAGTGGTAATACATTTACTTCATTTATGTTGCATGTATCAGTGGTAATACATTTACAGCGTGCATGGTACCATATCATCAGTTATACATTTACTGCATGTAACATTTACAACCAATGATGTATTTACTGCCTACATTTTATTTTTATACATGTAATATATGCATTGCTTTCATTTTAAATTTGTTGCTGGTAATACAGTCACAGCTTACATGCTAATACATGCATTTCATTTATATAACACTTACCAGATGTAATACACACCCTTCATTTATACAACATCTACCACCGGTAATGCATCCATTTAATTTATATAACATTTTCCGCCGTTAATACATCCACTTCATTTATACACCATTTTCCGCCGTTAATACATCCACTATACTTATACACCATTTAACACTGGAAATACATCCACTTCATTTATACAACATCTACCACCGGTAATACATCCATTTCATTTATACAACATTTACCACCGTTAATACACCCACTTCATTTATGCAACATTTACCACTGGAAATACATCCACTTCATTTATACAACATTTACCACTGGAAATACATCTTCTTCATTTATACAACATTTACCACTGGTAATACATCCACTTCATTTATACAACATTTACCACTGGCAATACATTCACTTTATTTATACAACATTTACCACCGTTAATACATCCACTTGATCATTTATACAACATTTACCACTGGAAATACATCCACTTCATTTATACAACATTTACCACTGGTAATACATCCACTTCATTTATACAACATTCACCACCGGCAATACATTCACTTTATTTATACAACATTTACCACTGGAAATACATCCACTTCATTTATACAACATTTACCACTGGCAATACATCCACTTTATTTATACAACATTTACAACCGTTAATACATCCACTTGATCATTTATGCAACATTTACCACTGGTAATACATCCACTTCATTTATGCAACATTTACCACTGGAAATACATCTACTTAATTTATACAACATTTACCACCGTTAATACATCCACTTCATTTATACAACATTTACCACTGGAAATACATCTTCTTAATTTATACAACATTTACCACCGTTAATACATCCAGTTCATTTATACAACATTTACCACCTTTAATACATCCACTTCATTTATACAACATTTACCACAGGAAATACATCCACTTTATTTATACAACATTTACCACCGTTAATACATCCACTTGATCATTTATGCAACATTTACAGCCGTTAATACATCTACTTGATCATTTATGCAACATTTTCCACTGGTAATACATCCACTTCATTTATACAAAATTCACCACCGGCAATACATTCACTTTATTTATACAACATTTACCACTGGAAATACATCCACTTCATTTATACAACATTTACCACTGGCAATACATTCACTTTATTTATACAACATTTACCACCGTTAATACATCCACTTGATCATTTATGCAACATTTACAACTGTTAATACATCCACTTGATCATTTATGCCACATTTTCCACTGGTAATACATCCACTTCATTTATGCAACATTTACCACTGGAAATACATCTACTTAATTTATACAACATTTACCACCGTTAATACATCCACTTCATTTATACAACATTTACCACTGGAAATACATCTACTTAATTTATACAACATTTACCACCGTTAATACATCCAGTTCATTTATACAACATTTACCACCGGTAATACATCCACTTCATTTATACAACATTTACCACCGAAAATGTTATATGTTTGAAAAACGATGAAACTACCACATGTTTAATGCATATTCTAAACAATCAATAACTCCCACATCTGGAGCCCCACTGAAATATAAATGTGTGTCATTTCCCGCGTTGTTGCTACACGTGTTCTTAAAATTGCGAGGTAATAGTTGACGAGGAGACATGGAGACAAGTGTAGCTGTTGGATCGCGTTCATCGCAAGAGTCAGACCAAAGCCGACGATGGACAAACAAACTGAAGTCCACACTTTACAGGAAGAAGTTTCTATACACGGCATGCCTTTTGTTCGCCAACTTTATGTCGGTAAGTCAATTGAAGCTGTTGCACACGCGTTCAAATTACACAAACGCACAATTTGAAATCTTCAAACCTTGTTGATAACATGATATCGGTTTCCCGTACACGGCTTGCACCGAACTGGTCACAGCTGGCTTGTGTTTGGAGGACGTACCACCTAAATCTGCTGTAGGCAACATATTTGCCATACGGTTATAACGAACTCAAAGGGACCATCATTTTAGTTCGTAATAACCGTAGTTCGTTATAAGCATGTATACAGCATATATACAGCATATATACATCAAATGGCCGGGACTAAAAATAAGTTCGCTATATCCGTCAGTTCGTTATAAGCGTGTTCGTTATAAACGTAGTCTACTGAGGTAATTTTATCTTTTCCAAATCATCAACATTACATAAAACTTGATACCTTTTTGGGACCTTGGCTGTGTGTCATGGCCATTCAGAGACAGGACATGTACAATCTCCGTATGTTTAAATGAGGAAACTAACTGGGACCTTGGCTGTGTGTCATGGCCATTCAGAGACAGGATATGTACAATCTCCGTATGTTTAAACGAGGAAACTAACTAGGACCTTGGCGTGTGTCATGGCCATTCAGAGACAGGATATGTACAATCTCCGTATGTTTAAACGAGGAAACTAACTGGGACCTTGACTGTGTCTTATGGTCATTCAGAGACAGGACATGTACATTCTCCGTATGTTTAAACGAGGAAACTAACTAGGACCTTGACTGTGTCTCAAGGCCATTCAGAGACAGGATATGCACAATCTCCGTATGTTTAAACGAGGAAACTAACTAGGACCTTGACTGTGTCTCAAGGCCATTCAGAGACAGGATATGTACAATCTCCGTATGTTTAAACGAGGAAACTAACTAGGACCTTGACTGTGTCTCAAGGCCATTCAGAGACAGGACATGTACATTCTCCGTATGTTTAAACGAGGAAACTAACTAGGACCTTGACTGTGTCTCATGGCCATTCAGAGACAGGATATGTACAATCTCCGTATGTTTAAACGAGAAGACTAACTAGGACCTTGACTGTGTCTCAAGGCCATTCAGAGACAAGACATGTACATTCTCCGTATGTTTAAACGAGGAAACTAACTAGGACCTTGACTGTGTCTCAAGGCCATTCAGAGACAGGATATGCACAATCTCCGTATGTTTAAACGAGGAAACTAACTAGGACCTTGACTGTGTCTCAAGGCCATTCAGAGACAGGATATGTACAATCTCCGTATGTTTAAACGAGGAAACTAACTAGGACCTTGACTGTGTCTCATGGCCATTCAGAGACAGGATATGTACAATCTCCGTATGTTTAAACGAGGAAACTAACTAGGACCTTGACTGTGTCTCATGGCCATTCAGAGACAGGATATGCACAATCTCCGTATGTTTAAACGAGGAAACTAACTAGGACCTTGACGTGTCTCAAGGCCATTCAGAGACAGGATATGTACAATCTCCGTATGTTTAAACGAGGAAACTAACTAGGACCTTGACTGTGTCTCATGGCCATTCAGAGACAGGATATGTACAATCTCCGTATGTTTAAACGAGGAAACTAACTAGGACCTTGACTGTGTCTCATGGCCATTCAGAGACAGGATATGCACAATCTCCGTATGTTTAAACGAGGAAACTAACTAGGACCTTGACTGTGTCTCAAGGCCATTCAGAGACAGGATATGTACAATCTCCGTATGTTTAAACGAGGAAACTAACTAGGACCTTGACTGTGTCTCAAGGCCATTCAGAGACAGGATATGTACAATCTCCGTATGTTTAAACGAGGAAACTAACTAGGACCTTGACTGTGTCTCATGGCCATTCAGAGACAGGATATGTACAATCTCCGTATGTTTAAACGAGGAAACTAACTAGGACCTTGACTGTGTCTCAAGGCCATTCAGAGACAGGATATGCACAATCTCCGTATGTTTAAACGAGGAAACTAACTAGGACCTTGACTGTGTCTCATGGCCATTCAGAGACAGGATATGCACAATCTCAATATGTTTAAACGAGGAAACTAACTAGGACCTTGACTGTGTCTCAAGGCCATTCAGAGACAGGATATGTACAATCTCCGTATGTTTAAACGAGGAAACTAACTAGGACCTTGACTGTGTCTCAAGGCCATTCAGAGACAGGACATGTACAATCTCCGTATGTTTAAACGAGGAAACTAACTGGGACCTTGACTGTGTCTCATGGCCATTCAGAGACAGGACATGTACAATCTCCGTATGTTTAAACGAGAAGACTAACTAGGACCTTGACTGTGTCTTATGGCCATTCAGAGACAGGACATGTACAATCTCAATATGTTTAAACGAGGAAACTAACTAGGACCTTGACTGTGTCTCATGGCCATTCAGAGACAGGATATGTACAATCTCCGTATGTTTAAACGAGGAAACTAACTAGGACCTTGACTGTGTCTCAAGGCCATTCAGAGACAGGATATGTACAATCTCCGTATGTTTAAACGAGGAAACTAACTAGGACCTTGACTGTGTCTCAAGGCCATTCAGAGACAGGATATGTACAATCTCCGTATGTTTAAACGAGGAAACTAACTAGGACCTTGACTGTGTCTCATGGCCATTCAGAGACAGGATATGTACAATCTCCGTATGTTTAAACGAGGAAACTAACTAGGACCTTGACTGTGTCTCATGGCCATTCAGAGACAGGATATGTACAATCTCCGTATGTTTAAACGAGGAAACTAACTAGGACCTTGACTGTGTCTCAAGGCAATTCAGAGACAGGATATGTACAATCTCCGTATGTTTAAACGAGGAAACTAACTGGGACCTTGACTGTGTCTCATGGCCATTCAGAGACAGGACATGTACAATCTCCGTATGTTTAAACGAGAAGACTAACTAGGACCTTGACTGTGTCTCAAGGCCATTCAGAGACAAGACATGTACAATCTCCGTATGTTTAAACGAGAAGACTAACTAGGACCTTGACTGTGTCTTATGGCCATTCAGAGACAGGACATGTACAATCTCAATATGTTTAAACGAGGAAACTAACTAGGACCTTGACTGTGTCTTATGGCCATTCAGAGACAGGATATGTACATTCTCCGTATGTTTAAACGAGAAGACTAACTAGGGCCTTGACTGTGTCTCATGGCCATTCAGAGACAGGACATGTACAATCTCAATATGTTTAAACGAGGAAACTAACTAGGACCTTGACTGTGTCTCATGGCCATTCAGAGACAGGATATGTACAATCTCAATATGTTTAAACGAGGAAACTAACTGGGACCTTGACTGTGTCTCATGGCCATTCAGAGACAGGATATGTACAATCTCCGTATGTTTAAACGAGGAAACTAACTAGGACCTTGACTGTGTCTCAAGGCCATTCAGAGACAGGATATGTACAATCTCCGTATGTTTAAACGAGGAAACTAACTGGGACCTTGACTGTGTCTCATGGCCATTCAGAGACAGGATATGTACAATCTCCGTATGTTTAAACGAGAAGACTAACTGGGACCTTGACTGTGTCTCAAGGCCATTCAGAGACAGGATATGTACAATCTCCGTATGTTTAAACGAGGAAACTAACTGGGACCTTGACTGTGTCTCATGGCCATTCAGAGACAGGATATGTACAATCTCCGTATGTTTAAACGAGAAGACTAACTGGGACCTTGACTGTGTCTCAAGGCCATTCAGAGACAGGATATGTACAATCTCCGTATGTTTAAACGAGGAAACTAACTAGGACCTTGACTGTGTCTCATGGCCATTCAGAGACAGGATATGCACAATCTCCGTATGTTTAAACGAGGAAACTAACTGGGACTTGCGTGGCCACATGGACGACTGGGAATCGATATTCGACCGGGAACAGTTGATAAGAGTTGTGACTGTTCATGTATGTTGAGTCAAGGTACAACACACTCGCGAAACTACATATGGGTAATGTGGTAGTATCGTTTCATGATAAACATGCGGTGACTAATTACATGCACTAAATGTGTTTCCTTATCGATAGTCTCCCATAAACTAAACCATATATTACACATGTAATCACTGGGATCAAGTTCAGCAACGTTTTTACTAAGAGCCCTTGACATAACCCTATGACATAACATAATTTTCAGCGACATGGTTCTAAATATCAGGGTTAATATTTATAATATTTTATATTTCATTAATGTACTGCTTTACTTGATGCCCTGAACACATGATATTCCACTTTTATTCGCCACAAGCTCCGAAAAATCGGTCAAGGATGTATTTTATGTTAATGTATTGCAGACACCATTGTTGAAGTTATACAGACTGCCTGTGAAGATCCGGGTTAGAATAGGTCTTCTGTAATCAGTGCATGCCCTAAGGGCGACGACGCTTGTCGTGAGAGGCGACAAACGGGATCGTGTGGTAGCTGACTTGGTTGATGCATGTCATCGTATCCCAGTTGCGCAAATCGATGCACGCATGTAGTCACGCAATTTCCATAGTGAGGTTACTAATATATATTCATATACCACGGTGTGGACAATATTGATTAGATATTTCACTCACATAGTTCTGGTATTTTCACCTACATGTTAAGTTGTGGACGTATTGGCTTCCACTCACATTCCGTATCATTTTGTCGATTTTAGTGTTGTTCATGACTGATAATGATTTCACACGGGATTTTACAAGGGGGACACGGGTGGCCCAGTCGTCTAAGGCGCCGCGATTCGCTGTGCAGAGTTGCGTCCCTTGGGCACGCCAGGAACCTATGTTTGTTGGTTCGAATCCCGATTATGTTCCTAGGTGTGTCAGCACTATACCCATCCTCGTGGGAGAGAGGGAGAGAGAGAGAGAGAGAGAGGAGAGAGAGAGAGAGAGAGAGAGAGAGAGAGAGAGAGAGAGAGAGAGAGAGAGAGAGTATGGTTTTACGCCGCTTTTAGCAGCGGGCTTCACACATTGTACCCATGTCGGGAATCGAACCCGGGTCTTCGGCGTGACGACCGAACGCTTTAACCACAAGGCTACCCGACCGCCCCTTGGTGAGAGAGGATCCACAGCATGAACACAGGTAGAGTAAAGGTAATAAGTCATACAGGGAAGGAGATATATATCATCCATGAGGACATGCCCGGCTACCGAACCCGGACATAAATCTTACGACTGAATTATATACCTTGTAGCAGTATTACCCGGGGTACATGTGGTGTTATGTTTCCCGCGTTAAGTTATTCTGCTTCAACGAATGTATCCTACCGATATGTTTAGTCTGACATTGTAAAGGAATTGAAACAAATTAATAATTGAAAGAAAACAACTGTTGTATTGAGCTGAGGTTAACGTGACTTTTTCAATGACTCGGCAAAAGCGTGCTGCTTTTTGTTATACTAATAATGTACCCCTCGTGATACTGCTACAACTGAGAGTATGATACATATGGTAAACTGACGGTACAACAGGCTCTGCCCTAAGTCACACATCTGTGGCAAAGTTGACTATGGAAGTCTAGAAGAGACATTTTCGCATTCTCTCCCATGGTACAAACTAAATTAATTTTGAAAACGCCTCAATTGGTTAAATGTCATGCTTTGTTTAATTTTAATCACTTTTGACTTTGTTCAGTAAGGGCGACAACGCGACAATACCAACATGTCCCTTCTA
>NW_025964304.1:0-17688 GCF_023055435.1 Haliotis rufescens
TTAATGTGGGAGGAGAGCCATAAGTGATGCAGGTCTCAGACGTCTACCACTTCGGGTATGGTGCTGACAAACTGAGAAACGTCATCAGGGAGGACAGGATTTGAACACATGATCAGATTTCTGTTTGTTTGTTTGTTTGTTGTTTAACGCCACACTCAGCAATATTACAGCAATATTACAGCTATATGACGGCGGTCTGTAAATAATCGAGTCTGGACCAGACAGTCCAGTGATTGACATCACGAGCATCGATCCATGCAATAGGGATACAATGACATGCATCAACCAAGTCAGCAAGCCTGACCACCAGATTCCGTTAGTCGCCTCTTACAAGCATAGTCACCTTTTACGACTCACAGACTTCTGACTTTTTGCTTTGCTTTATAAAGTAAAAAGGGGGCTTGGGTGGCCCAGTCGTCTAAGGCACTGCAATTCGCTGATCAGTTGAGTCCCTTGGGCGCATAGATTTCTGACGTGCCTAAGGGACACACAACTGCACAGTGAATTACAGTGCCTTAGACTACTGGGCCACCCGAGTCCCCTTTTTACTTTAGAAAGCAAAAAGCCCACGATTAATACATCTATCACTTACACAACACAGCGCTGGAAATGTTTGATTATTTCACACTTATATTGCTGCTGACATAGATACCTCCTGCGGCCATCTGTTTTCAAATGATTCCTTTTTTCAATGGAGGAGAAGTACAGTTGCTCTTATTCATTTTCCAAGATGCAGATTTTTACAAAATTTCATTCAGTTTCATATCTGTGTAATATATTCACGCAGGAGGCATTTCCCGTTCCATCATTTTATCCGTCACTATGCACAGAGGCTGAATAAAAAACAAAGCAGTTTGATTTACGTCTCTTTGTTTGTTGTTTAACGCCGCACTCAGCAATATTCAAGCTTTATGACGGCGCTCTGTAAATTATCAAGTCTGGACCAGACAACACAATGATTGATATGTGATCAAAGATCCACTCTGATGGGTACGATGAAAGAACAATAAAACAAAAGTTAAAATAAAAATACCAACAAAAAGATCTTCCAAAAAAGCATTTTGTACTTCTCGTTTATAATTCGGCCAAATTTATGTTAGATTTTTTTCTGAAAGAAGGTAATTGGTCTGTCATCGGTCAACAGATGTCGAGGAAACATACTCCACTAAAGAAAAATATTGCGACAGGATGCTGAGGTATAAATGAATTTCTATCCTGTTTGATACGGATGCTGGGTTTATAACAATAACCGGGCCATGCACACAACTGTCCTAGGAAGGCAGCCAATAAACATGCAACATTCATTGAATGTGTGAAGATACCTTTCTCCCATCTCACAATGCAATGTCAACCCAATGATTAGGTGGTTGAATTAAATTTAGTATTTAGGAAGTCCTTTATGAAAATACTTCATGCCCATTTTCTCAAAGACCCTTTTGAATTTCTGACGACACAGCACATCATAGTTGTCTTCTCCATATTCTTTGTGAGGTGAGGTGAAATTGGGTTTAACGTCGCGTCCAAGATTATTGCACTGATATAGCGACGTGCATGCACGTGTGTGTGTGGCTGCTTATACTAGTCCGGACTGATGCCGATTTATAGTGCTAGCACACTGAGATACCATGCCGCAGTTTAACATGAATACCCCACTCAGACACAGTATACTGACCCCGTGCCGACCAGTCCTTGTTTTAGCCCCTTAATGCCGAGCGCCAGACAGGGTAACAACAAGTACCATCTTTTAACATCTTTAGGTATGGTGTGGTTGGGGATCGAACCCCGGACCTTCCGCATATTCTTTGTGAGTTTCAACAAGTATCACTGGACCCTCCCCATCACAGACTCCCCGGGGAGATACGGTAGATAATCTCCCATCCTGATCAGTCAGCTTCATGCAAGAGGAAGTCACAGTAGACTTGCATTAATCTCTTGTGAAATTTAATCAAATTTTAACAGCTAAATTCTAAAAATCTCAATAACTTATAAGATTAATGTCCCCAAGTACCCAGGAAAATTATTAGTTAATGAAAAAGAAATACTAATTCAAAGAATTAATAGTTCAACTTAAAGAGTTGAACTATTAATTCTTTGAATTAGTATTTTAAAAAGTTAAAAAGTAAATTCTTAAAAACATAAATTTAATTTTTTTTTAACTTATTGCTTCCTATGAAAAGACCTGAGCATTCTTGGATCTGTCAGGCCATTTAAACTTCTTAAATACCATGATACAACAGCTGGAACTCCTTTATCAATCTGTTTGACATAAGTTTTCCCTACGACAGACTCAAAGCAAGGCTATAAGTGGTATGTTCCTGGCATGATAAGACCAACTTCTGACCTCCAGCTATCACTACCACAGTGCCTCCCTGACAGTCGAGGGAGGTGCGGGGCGACTTGTGCACCTGACATTTGAGCCGATATATCTAGACAAGATCGTATTTACATATGTTGTATGGAGGAAGGAGCCAGTGAGTATTGACTGAGGGAATGTGTCAGTCAACGCCACTGTCCTCATTCCTTGTGCACGGCCCTGTCCTCAGTTTCCATTTTGAATTCACTTCATGAATATACATACGGCGTCTGGTACACCCAGCACTAATTACTGCTGGCGACCAGGTCTTACTGTGATACCTTCTATGAATTATTGTCTCCCTGGGATGTGGCATCCCTACAGGTTCATTAGATTTGACAAGAAACATTTTAGGAAGGAATGGATGTCTTTGTTCCTCTCATCATATCACGATGCCTAGACTTGCACAAGTCTCGAAGGAAATAATTATTTGTTTCAATATTTCTAGAATATGTAAATAAGAACAAGTTGTCCCTATAGGAGATTGTATTGTCCACATATCTAGACTTGCCTATCTTGGACTTTTCTTTCAGTACAGACTAGGAGCAAGGCTACACGATGCTCTGAAGCACATCAAAGTCTGAAAGTCTGGTATCTTGGCAATACAGACAACATACCCTTTTTATACTGTGTAATCAAATAATCAAATCTTTGACAAGTGTTATTCAGATTGGGACTAATTTCTTCAAATGCACAGAAAACGTGATTCATATAAAGTATAAGGAAGTTTCTATGCAATGACGTCTGCTCCTGACGTCTGCCCTTATATGACAGAGCAAACATGGACATAATCGTTGATAAACATTATATCCTGTTCAAGACTCTGGTCAAATGTATTAGCCTGAACACTACAAAAACCACAAAATGAAGATAGATTGGAATAAGTGTTTAGGGGGTTATAATGACTATTGTTATATTTTCTATAAGGAATGCAATGCAATGACGAAGATAAATTTCTATATAAGAGACCAAGATTGATTGTAAATAAGACAATCAAGGACCAGACAATCAAGTGATTGACATCATGAGCATCGGTCCACGCAGTTGGGATTGATGACATGCATCAACCAAGTCAGCGAGCCTGACCACCCGATCCCGTTTTACGGCAAGCATCATCGTCCCGTTGCCGAACTAGGCTGGAATTCCTGGGCTCAATCGTAGTGCCTACAATGGCTATTATGAGTTATGTCCTTTCTAAGCCTCTCCTATGGACCAATCAGATTCCACCTGTCGTATCACTTGCATTTGTTTCAAACAAAATAGCGGCGCCCAGTCTTAGGTCGCAAAATGCATCAAATCACATGAGCACCTTCATTAAAAACATGAAAAGATTTGGAAAATATCTCTTGACAACGAGTTGGCGGTGCACATGCTTTGCAAATCCTGCAATCGACTGAAATCTGCATGACAGTCTACGAACCGGATTTCGATTCTGTTCTTTAGTACAGCCAAAATGTAACTCCATAATACCAACCCAAATCGGCAAGGGTGGAAACTGGAATTTCATATAAAGTCAGTTAACACCCTTGACGCGGGAAGATGGGCAAGCATGGGCTGCTGAAGACCCCGGATTCTATCCCAGATCTTTGGGTCCCATGGCTTTAGTAGAGCTCGAGATAAGCTGCATACTTGGGTAAAACACGCAAACTGCTCGACCATTATTCAACTAATTAAGATTGGTTGCGTACAAATACACATGAATCCATTGTACGATTCTGACTATATCATAAGCACGTGTTTATGAATCATTATCAAATAGTGCTGATACCAGGTGTCCACAAAAAAGGTGAACTTTATCCAGCCCCATCGGTTGCACCCATCATAAACACATGCAATGGCAAGTCAATTATTCCTGATAAATCACTGGAACATATGCATGTATACAAGTCAAATTCAGACATCATGGCTGTCACTGAAGCATCATACTTCGAAATGTCCTCCACGTCTACCATAAAACACGTAAGTGAATCCGTACAAGTCTAAATCACCAATTCTTATCAACATGATCAGATGTATTTTCTTTTCAATCTCGAAAGCCATAAATAGAGCAAAAGTGCAAAACCCACAGAAACCATTGAGAATGTGTGCTGATGCTGACATTATTCATTCTGCCACGGGCCCAATCAGTGTGACCAAACACTCACTGCTCTACTGTTAATTGCTTTCCCTCCAGCACATGCATAGAAGCGCATGTAGTACAGGAAATCATATCGGTGATCACGATAAAAATCTCTCCAGGCTGCAACACTGGAGAGCAAGGACTCTCATGTCGGAGTCCCAAGTCCTTATGCAATGGTACATTAACTAATTCATCCACGCCCTTTTGAAAGCACAGCTCACGTTCATGAAATCACTTCGAGAGCAAGAACAGTTTTCCTATTTTTCACCCATCTCATTTTATTAACATGGAAATGAGGCAAACTAGAAATTGTATTCAACTGATGCATCACATCCTAATTTCATAATTAATAAATGACATTAATAAATTGAAAATTTACTTTTTACATCGTATCAAAAGAATTCTATACAGTTCATGTACTAATTGTCATGACAGGTTAATAACTACACAAGTAGTTAATCAAGTTGTGTGGCCCTCAGAGAACTGAGTAGACTGTTGTGGACTTTGATGTGTAAAATGAGGCGTGTCACCGATGGCTGCCCAGGTCGACAGGAAGTTGAGGAGGAAATGCTACACACCAGAACGGCATTGTGGGATGTAGGTCAACCGCTTACATATGACACAACTGTGACTGCAAGCAGGATCCTTAACCTCAACGTATTTAAAACTGCACGTTTTGATAGAAAGAAAAATATTTATTTCAGGCTAAAAAGAAAAGCAAACATATCTAAAATATTAACACTTTTTCAAAATTCTCTCGCGTGTTGAAGTGTATAACTTGAAAATTATTTTTTCACATTTGTCAAAATATCAATTTCAATATTCTTCTTTTCAAACACTGAGAAACACATGCTTAAACATGGTAGAGGTTTTATTTTGTTTTCATTATTCACAATCAGACTTAAATAAACATTACTTTTAACCAATATTTAATAATGATCCAAGATGGATTCAAGACAACCTGGTTCCTGATAAAAAATTGTCCATTAAAAATATAATTCTGCAAAAATGTAGAAAAGACTGGTAATAAGTCTTTAATGAGTCACATTAATACAAGGTACCGTATTCGACGTAATAAGCGCCACGCTCTAATAAGCGCCCACGGCGATATTTGCTGATATATTGACAGGTGAACAATCCCAATTAGCACCCCTTCCGATTGATCAATGTACACAAGACTTATTTATTCGCGTATAATACGCACTCGTGTGTTATGTGCACCCTTAATAATGGGCAATTAAATTCTGGAATAATATATCGGTCGTATATAAACATTTCAGGCTGTCAGCATAAACCACGAAATTTATCTTTTTTTTCCCAAAATATATATTCCAATAAGACCCTTTTTCTAATTTTGGGAGCGCCCTGTGCGCTTATTACGTTGAATATGGTACCCTTAGGGTACTTGCAGCTGTCATTATTTCATTTCAGGCTGTCAGCATAAACCACGAAATTTATCTTTCAAGTCTTTTTTTTCACCAAAATAATATTCTAATAAGAGCCCCCTATTTCTAATTTTGAGAGCACCCTGGGCGCTTATTACGGTATTTTACTTTGTAATGAGTGAGATTCTATGCATCTCCCTAGGTAAGGGCGTTAACTGACTGACTAAACAAGTCCAGTTTCCACCCTTGCCGAACTAGACCGAATTTCTGGGCTGGACTGATGAGTCTATGCATAGTTCAATCAAAATCATGTAACAAACCAGATGTTCATAAACAAGATGGATTTTAAGTTGCGGATTTCATTCTTCTGCAGGATTTGCAAAACGTGTACCACCAACTGGTCCTCGACAGATATTTTCAAATCTTTTCATGTTTTTAATCAAGGTGGTCAAGTGATTTGATGCTTTTCGTGGGGTGAGACCAGTTTTATTACGATATACATCTTGATTATCAATCAGATCATCTTGACTGAGTGCCGCCATTTTGTTTGAAGCAAATGCAAGTGATATGAGTGAGGGAATCTGATTGGTCAATAGGAGGGACATAACTCGTAATAGCCACTGGTGGCGCTACAATCGAGCCTGGAAATTAAAGCTAGTTTGGCAAGGGTGGAAACTGGACTTTTATAGTCAGTTAACACTCTTGCCTCAGGAAGATGGGTTCTGTGCCCCTTTCTGTATCTGGCAGTACATCCTTACAACATTTCAGTGTTTCAAAATAAAATATTAACAACATAAAAACATACAAATGGAAAACAAAAAGTCTTTCACACCATGAAACATTTCTTGTTATCAATATCATTACACAGAAAATGGCAGGTCATTAACAGAATTGAAACTAAACTTGAAGCTAACCTTACAATATAGGTGTTCTTAGATTTGAATATTACAGCAACAGACCTCAGCCACCCTAGGACCCCCTTTAATTTTGGACACTGACAAACACTCCTTGCATTTGGAAAAGTTAAACCACATGGTATTACATCTGCATTGAGTTAAAAACAAACGACTCGCATCACACGTCATCACCTACGTGAATGAACAAACACAAGCAACAAGGGTGAGTCACTTTTTTGCCTTGAGAAATTAAACTAAGACGTCAACATTACCTATCAAAATTAACACACCACATTCTTTCACACTCTTAAAACTGAACAACAAACGCTTCAAAGAATAGGGAGTCCCCTCAAGCTCCCAAAGCTTCAAACAAACGAATGTCCTAATGGGATCCGACTTTGGTAAAAAAAGACAATGGTGACGAGGTTCTGGGTCGCCCTGACCCAGGAGGTTCAGTCCCCCCCCCCCCCCACCCCCCCCCCCCCCCACCCCTCCCACATTCCAGGTTTGTGTTAGGGCCTGGAAGCCTATCAACAGTGGACAGACACACCAGTGCCTTGTAAGTTCAGGCCTCCCCTCATCTAAATATTGACACATGGCAGGGATTCCATCTCCTTCCCCGGCTCAGATTCACACAGGCACAAACAAGAAGCATCTGCCCATCGAAATTATTTTTCATTATTCGACACTGGTTATTGTGAGCAACATTGATCATAACTGACAATTAATGAAATCTCAGGTTTTGTTTTAGGTCAATATTTTGTGGAAGTTTGTGATTTTTCACTCTCAACAAAACTTATGGTCTATAATTGAAGTGAGTGTTTTTCAGTAACCAGATAATAATAATAATCAGCGGTAGAAACTAACACTTTCAGTCCACTAGTCCTTATAATGATAACATATAGCCAAACCTTTAAAAATGGCTAATTTCTACTAGTCCTTAGGATACCTTTACTACTGGGCAGTTTGGCAAGGACTATAGGACTAGTGCCAATTTCTAACCCTGAGATTATGAAAGTGAAGGCCTCATTGCATCAATATTGAGGTGCACATTTTTGACCAATTCAAACAAACAGATGACTTCAAAAAGTGTAACATCCAGACAACCCTACCTTGCTACAAAATATCATCTTCCAGAAGCAAAGGATTTAACTGCTATAAAAGTCCAGTTTCCACCCTTGCCGAGCTAAGCTGGAATTATGGAGTTAAATTTTGGCTGGACTAACGAGTCTATTCTGTCTGAAGCAAATGCAAGCTATATGAGAGATGAAATCTGATTGGTCCATAGGAGGGACATAGAAGGGACATAACAGGTAATAGCCACTGACGATCGAGCCAAGAAACTCCAGCCTAATTTGGCAAGGGTGAAAAGTGGAGTTTTTGCAGTCAGTAATTATCTTGCCTTGGGAAGATGACCAAATAATGAGTGAGTGAGTGAGTGAGTGAGTGAGTGAGTGAGTGAGTGTTTTGGGGAGCTAGTGGTTTAACATTTCCATAAGCATTATCATGACTGGGACACAAGTCAAAATTTCAAAATTTGGGGGTGTTTAAGGTAGGAGCCATCAGATTTCAACAAATTTGTGGTCCCTAAAATTTGCAGAAAGTCACGAATCTGCAGAAGATTCTCATCCCTGCATACTGTACCCAAATAGGGAACACAACCCAGATTTTCAGCCAGACAAACCCTCCCACTACGGGCCAACCCCATTGTCCCTCCACAAGGAGGAATTAACCACAGAATACATATATTCTTAACAACATTAGCCATTAACTCCACCTTGACACGACGTCATTAATCCACACTAGGATGCTTTGTCAGGAGAGGCTTCCTTGTCGTATTGCCTGAAAATTTGCTCATAACAAGGAGTGTAGTCGTTCTTGTCACATTTCATCACAGATTAATAACTTATCCTGTTGTTAACAGGAAGTGCTAGATCAAGTATTCTTCTTCATAGATAAAAAAAGGCATGTCGGACTTAAACAGATAACAGTAAAACACAAATTGCACAGAAAACAATGGGGTTTGATGGAATCTGAAATACTTTAGATCGTATCCAAAAGGAAAACAGGAAAAAGGAACAGAAACAATCCAACCCTGTTGAGCCTGATGTAAAACTTCAAGATTTAATGAGTCGTTAACACCCAAAAACAGCAAACCCCAGCTATCCAGGCCCCCAAAACTTAACACAGCTGGGATTAGTTCTGAAAAACAATTACCGTATTCGACGTAATAAGCGCCCCGCTCTAATAAGCACCCACGCGATATTTTCTAATGTATTGGCTAGTGAACAATCCCAATTAGCACCCCTTCAGATTGATCAATGTACACAAGACTTATTTATTCGTTCATAATACGTATGTTATATGCATTCTTAATTATGGGAAATTAAATTCTGGAAAAAATATATCTGTTGTATATAAACATTTCAAGCTGTCAGCATAAACCACGAAATTTACGTTCTTTCAACTCTGTTGTTTTTCACCAAAATAATATTCTAATAAGAGCCCTCTATTTCTAACTTTGAGAGCGCCCTGGGCTCTTATTACGTCGAATACGGTATTCCTAAATTACCAAACAATGCAGGAACAAGTGATGGAAATACAGCCTACCTACCCGTCCAACCCAAGACTTTCAACTTGAACAAGATTGACATGTTCACTGAACACTTATCTGTTCCCATTATCAATACAAAACATTTCACTGTTGAGCTGGCTATATTTCTTAAGTTTCCGACACCTTCAAGGAATAGTTCTATATTGTTACTTCAACAAGCTAAAGTGTTTGTTTGTCTGCCCAAACCTTCAGATTCAATTTGAGTTTTTGCAACAAATAAAGCCAACAGAGTGTCCGTGTCGTGTTACAGTAATAATAGTTCTACTTTTTTTAATTCAAGGAGTACCTTACTGGTTAAAGTGTCTGTCCAAACCTCTAGCTTCAATTATAGTTTTTGAAACGAACAACCCGACCGAGTGTCCTTTTCATGTCACAGTTTGAAAATTGCTGATATCAGCATAAAACACTCGCCACTCATTTCAAAATTGCAAAACCCATATGTCCAGAGTGTCAAATATCTAACTTAATTGGGAGAAAATTAACTGTTGGTTGGTTGACTTGGTTGGGATGACTATATTCTTGTTTACGGCCTATTAACATCGACAAGCAATAATTACAAAACATAATTGAGATACATTCACATAATGCTGTGAAAACCTGTTTCCAAAGCAACCAAGCATACAAGTATATTTATATATCCTTCTTGACACTTCCTAGTGTGAAGTGGTTGTGACATCTCTCTCCTCCTACAGTCCGACACCTCTGGAACAGCCTGATAACATCCCCCACTCAACTGTCGCCAGTTCAGATTAGCAAGGGGGCACGGGTGGCCCAGTCATTTTGTAAATGATTATTGCTTTGGGCCAGACAATCCAGTGATGGAGCATCCTTCCGTCCCATTGGGGTACGAGGACACATAATGACGTCACAGTGGTAGAAACTAACATATTTAGTCCAGGGTCATTATAACGATAACATGGCGTAGGCGCCGCGATTCGCTGTGCAGAGTTGCGGCCCTTGGGCATGCCAGCAACCTATGATTGTGGGTTCGATTCCCGGTTCGCCCCGATTATGTTTCTAGGTTTGTCAGCACCATACCCGTGCTCGTGTGTTTCACCGAAGTAGAAACGTCTTAGACCTGCATCACTTCGGGCTTTCCTCCCATATTAAGCTGACATGCCGTGATATAACTGGAATATTGTTCAAAGCTGCGTTAAACCCAACTCACTCACTCAATCACTCTCTCAGATTAGCAAGACAACAGTGAGTGAGTGGGCGGGCGGAGAGGTGAGTGGGTGATTGGGTATATTTTTCCCACTATTTTTTTTCTATTAGGGTAATACAAATAAACACCTGTTCATAATTTCCTCGTTAGTATGATTCCCTGGGCTCTGCGGCTAGTTGTTTTTTTAGTGAGAGTGAGTGAGTTTGGTTAAATGCCACTTTGAAGAGTATTCCAGTCATATCATTAAAAGGAGACTACGCTTGTTGTAAGAGGCGAATAACGGGATCGGGTCAGGCTCTCTGACTTCACTGATGCATGTCATCGATCCCAATTGCATGGATCAATGCTCATGATGCCAATCACTGGATTGTCTGGTCCAGATTTGATTATTTACAGACCACTGTCATATACCTCGAATATTGCTGAGTGCGGCATTAAACAACAAACAAACAAACCAGTCATATCACAGCTGTCAGCTTAAAGTGGGAGGACAGACCGAAGTGATACAGGTCTTTGACGTCTACTACTTTGGAAAATCCCAGAGCATGGGTATGGTGCTGACAAACCTAGAAACATAATTAGGCGAACCAGGATTTGAATCCACGATATTATGTTTCTGGCGTGAACGAATCGCAGCACCTTCGACTCTTGAGTTTTTTAAATCTGGGGAACCACAAATCTTTATCGCTTAACGTTAGGGTTATGGTACTGCCATGCTAACTGTGGCCCTTAACTGCATGAACACTGCTATGTCCGGGGATGATGTGAGTCAGTGCCCCGGTCTACACACATCGGCTGGTTTTCTATGTAAATATAAAGGCTAATCAGGAACACGAAACTTGCTCTACAGTTCGAGGAAACAATAGGTGGGATACCAGTTACACTTGAAAGGTCAATGTTATCAATTCTTAACGAAACAACCTAATGATGTACAAGTCTTTGTTCCACCCAAACTTGTCAGAAGTGAAGCTAAAATAGTACGACTTTAAAATTTTCCCATTCTCCATGGTTGGTTGGTTGGTTGTTTAACACAGCACTCAGCAATATTCCAGCTATATGACGGCGGTCTGTAAATAATCGAGTCTAGACCAGACAATCCAGTGATTGATATCATGAGCATCCATCCAAGCAATTGGGATCGATGCCATGCATTAACCAAGTCAGCGCGCTTGACTACCCGATCCCGTTAGTCGCCTTTTACGACAAGCATAGTAACCTTTTACGGCAAGCATGGGTTGCTGAAGACCTATTCTACCCCTGAATCTTCACGGGTCCCATTCTCCATGTACCATAGTTTAGTCTCTGTAAATACTTTTGAAAAAAACAAACAAGCAAATTGAAAAAGAGCCCCAGTGAGAAGGGAGATTCCAAACCTGTGGAAATCTATACCTGTTTTATGGAGGGCTGTGGTATTACAGTAAGGGATTGGGTGGAAGGGAAAATAGTATGGTTCAGGAACTGTGAGTGAGTATGGTTTTACGCTGCTTTTAGCAACATTCCAGCAATATCACGGCGGGGGACACCAGAAATGGGCTTCACACAATGTACCCATGTCGGGAATTGAACCCGGGTCTTCGGCGTGACAAGCAAACGCTTTATCCACTAGGCTACCCAATCGCCAGGAACTGTGCGACAGACAACAAGGACCAATCACTGTGGCGCTACAGCAAGGTTTGAAATTCCAATCGCACAGTTAAAATCCAATCTCATTAAACTTAAATGCTAGTGCTCGCTACCACTACTCAAAGATCTGAGGACATCCAATTACAGGTCACGTCAGAACAACCTTTTCATCCAACCAATCAGAGGTCACTTACGAGATTGCGACAGTGAAAGTCCGATAGAGCTATATAATCATGCAACCTTGAAAAGGTTAACACAGGGTATACCAAATGAAAGTTACTGGCTGTAACAACTGACTCTGAATGCCAAACATGGCCTATCTCTCGCTTCAATGGGATAAACATTTGAAATGGAAGACTTTGCGTAGCCAATGGGAAGTACTGCCATACGATCTCTACCATCTATTAGACATTCCAGAATTTCAATAGTATTTCCAGTATGTCAATATATTAGCAAATATCGCCGTGGGCGCTTATTACGTCGAATACGGTATCTGTTTTAACATGACTGTTTTTGTATGCTTATATGTCGTATTGTCCTAGAACAGTGTGGTTTGAAATAATATTTATTTATGCCTTGTAATGTTAATTTTGAGAAAATACATTCTTTCATTAAACAATGTAATGTGACACGTGGCTCGTGTGCCTTACAAGGAAAGAACATTCACTGGCTTATACAATCATATTAAGATCAGATCTTGGTTCTCGCTACCACCAAACAAAGATCTGAGGACTCCCACATCCCAATGTCGAGCCAATCTTTAAACAGACCAATCAGAGTTTCGCTTACCAGATCAGGAAAGTGACAGTCGGAATATGATTTCCTAGGACAGGTCAGCCTGAGGTATTCTGAACAACAGTTACAGACTGTATGGCTGATTCAGTCAAAACTGTTGTCTATGTAACGCTTCAATGGGATATTCATTTGAATGCAAGAGACTTTGCATAGCCCATGGGAAGTACTGCCGTACAATCTCGGACTTCTAGTAGACATTCCAGAATTTCCTTTTTTATTCAGGTTTCATTATTGAACTAATATATTTTTCAAAGTATGGAATGGATGTTGCCATTTTGAAACTAGTGCCCATAAGCTCCAGAAAGCTGCTTTGTGATTGGCTAATGTCGACTTAAAGTAAGTCATTTCATTGGTCGTTCAAAGTTCATGAAAGGTCATACTGATGTGACCTATAATGAGATGTTCTGAGATCTATGAGAGCACTAGGAAATTAACACCTGTGAATAGGTCTTCAGCAACCCATGCTTGTCGTAAGAGCCGACTAACAGAATTGCTGACTTGATTGATGCATGTCATCGTATGTCATCGTATCCCAATTGTGTGGATCAATGCTCATGATGTAGAACACTTAATTGTCTGGTCTAGACTCGATTATTTACAGACCGCCGTCACGTAGCCAGAATATTGCTGAGTGCGTCGTTAAACAACAAACAAAACTAGGCAATAAGACTCACTTAGGCTTAAACAAAACTTCCTCTTGACAAATAATGTGAAACCAGTGAGAAATGTACTTCACACAACTTAACTGGACAAAAACTTAGAAAATGATGAACAAGTTCAATGAACAGATCGTCAAATAATTTGCACTTACAATTCCAAAGTTTTCACATAAACATCTTCATAAGGATTCAACAACAGGCGATCTGAACAATACGTAACTACTTGTTTTAGAACTTCACAAACTGACAACAAAATATGCTGAAGTAATTTAGCAAAGAAACACAATGCTTCAGATTGCCCGGGGTCGGTGTCACAAATTCTTGAAAAAACTAACGTCTCCAATTATATTGGTCCCCAGGCACGATAAATCTGAGATCCAGCTCATCAGCCTCACAGTAATTGGTCTCTGGAGCCAGCCATATTCACTGACCAAAGAGACAATTATTTGCTGTTGTGATCAGAAATGTGTTTTCTTGTCAACAAAAAAGAGTGAAGTCTTTTTTATCTGGTGGGTTCAGTGCTTTGCCAAATAATTTCAGATTACAGGTGAGGTGAAATGGGGTTTAACTTCGCGTCCAAGATTATTGCACTTATATAGCGACGTGCATGTACGTGTGTGTGTGGCTGCTTGTACTAGTCTGGACTGATGCCGATTAATAGTGCTAGCTCACTGAGATACCATGTCGCAGTTTAACATGAATACCCCACTCAGACACAGTATACTGACTCCGAGCCGACCAGTCCTTGTTTTAGCCCCTTAATGCCGAACGCCAGACAGGGTAACAACAAGTACCATCTTTTAACGTCTTTTGGTATGACGCGGCCGGGTATCGAACCCCGGACCTTCAGCTCTCCGGGCGGACGCTCTACCACTAGACCACAGAGGCGGTCTGTCATGTTAGGGAATATATTACCTTGAAACTTTGTTAGGGTATCTTATTTCTCAATAACTTCTGGTATTCTGGTAAGAATATCAAACGTGTTATTAAAAATCTGTTCCCTTTCTTTTTTTATTCAGTATACCATCATCTTTGTGTGTCTTTTTAACATATTTTACATTTTAATGTAGGGTGTGTATTTTGTCATGCTGGGAAAAATATCGCCTTGAGGCACTTTGTTGAGATATCAATATTAAAGTGCAATGAGAAATATGTACATTTGATATCAAGAAAGATAATGCCAGAGTTTACTCTAATAAGATCAATACAATACTCCCTGGTTTCAATCAGGTACACCCAACTCTCCAAGGACTTTGCCTCAATCATCAATGTTGACTCCAAACATTTCATAGATATAAGTCATCAATCTCAATAGAATCAGATCTTAGTTCTCGCTACTGCCATCAGGGTTAGAAACTAACAGTTTTTGTCCACTAGTCCTTATAATGATAGCATATAGCAAAACCCTTAAAATGGGCAAAATTCTACTAGTCCTTAGGATACCTTTACTATTGGGCAGTTTGGTAAGGACTATAGGACTAGTGCCAATTTCTAACGCGGGCCATACTAAGATCTGATTTCCTGATCTGGTAAGCGACACTCTGATTGGTCAGTTGAAAGATCGGTCTGACATTGGGATGTGGGAGTCCTCAGATCTTTGTTTGGTGGTAGCGAGAACCAAGATCTGATCTTAATGTGATAGTAGAAGCCAGTGAATGTTCTTTCCTTGTAAGGCACACGAGCCACGTTTTACATTACATTGTTTACTGAAAGAATGTATTTTCTCAAAATTAACATTACAAGGCATAAATAAATATTATTTCAAACCACACTGTTCTAGGACAATACGACACAGAAGCATACAAAAACAGTCATGTGAAAACAGATACCGTATTCGACGTAATACGCACCCCGCTCTAATAAGCGCCCACGGCGATATTTGCTAATATATTGACTAGTGAACAATCCCAATTAGCACCCTTCCGATTGATCAATGTACACAAGACTTATTTATTCTCATATAATACGCACTCGTGTGTTATATGCACCCTTAATTATGGTCAATTAAATTCGGGAAAAATATATCTGTCGTATATATAAGAATTTCAGGCTGTCAGCATAAACCACGAAATTTATCTTTTTTTCCCCAAAATATATATTCCAATAAGAGACCCTTTTTCTAATTTTGGGAGCGCCCTGTGCGCTTATTACGTTGAATATGGTACCCTTAGGGTACTTGCAGCTGTCATTATTTCAACTACTTGTAGTCATGAATCATTTCGGATGTTTATTCTTTACCCATAAAAGAAAATCCATAAATTAAGCAATAAAATTGGTTCATTCTACACTGAGAAATAACATATTGCATATCATAATATGTGGTCACAAATATGCTGATGTTTCCACATAGCCTTTCTCACAGTCTGTACTGAATGATGTACAAGTCCCCTGATGCATAATAATTCTTTCCTTACCGTATGCAAGTCTATATAAGCGAATAAGTAAAGATGACAGTTTTTTTAGGACAACTTGTTCTTATTATTTATATAATCTACAAATGATGATATAAACTACTAATTATTGCCTTAGCGACCTGTGCAAGTCTAGTTTCCCCACAACAATGGATGGTATGGAATACGCGGGTTATTTCCTTGAACATGATGAATAACATGATTATGAGAAGCACTTACTTCATCTGTTTCACGATGGTACTTTTCCCTGATTCACCTGCACCTGAAACACAAACACATGACTCATTAACAGCTTCCTGGCCCAACAACGTAATTGTCATCATAATATATTTCCTGGTCTGCCTGTGTCTCTTGAGAGAGAGACCATTGCTCATTGGCACATCTGCAATATGTAATATCTTAAAGATATAAATATTAAACATTGGAGACAAAAGGTGAGTGCGAAAAAGTTGTTCTTCACCATACTCAGCAATATAACCGCCACACAATGTACATATGAATGACGTTGGATCAGTCCACCTGATGGGAGATAGCATCAAGTTGTTTTTCACCATACTCAGCAATATTACCGCCACACAATGTACATATGAATGACGTTGGGATCAGTCCACCTGATGGGAGATAGCATCAAGTTGTTTTTCACCATACTCAGCAATATTACCGCCACACAATGTACATATGAATGACGTTGGGATCAGTCAACCTGATGGGAGATAGCATCAAGTTGTTTTTCACCATACTCAGCAATATTACCGCCACACAATGTACATATGAATGACGTTGGGATCAGTCCACCTTGATGGAAGATAGCATCAAGTTGTTTTTCACCATACTCAGCAATATTACCGCCATCAACAATGTACATATGAATGACGTTGGGATCAGTCAACCTGATGGAAGATAGCATCAAGTTGTTTTTCACCATACTCAGCAATATTACCCGCCACTACAATGTACATATGAATGACGTTGGGATCAGTCAACCTGATGGAAGATAGCATCAAGTTGTTTTTCACCATACTCAGCAATATTACCGCCACTACAATGTACATATGAATGACGTTGGGATCAGTCAACCTGATGGAGAGATAGCATCAAGTTGTTTTTCACCATACTCAGCAAATATTACCGCCACACAATGTACATATGAATGACGTTGGGATCAGTCCACCTGATGGGAAGATAGCATCAAGTTGTTTTTCACCATACTCAGCAATATTACCGCCATACAATGTACATATGAATGACGTTGGGATCAGTCAACCTGATGGAAGATAGCATCAAGTTGTTTTTCACCATACTCAGCAATATTACCGCCATACAATGTACATATGAATGACGTTGGGATCAGTCAACCTGATGGGAGATAGCATCAAGTTGTTTTTCACCATACTCAGCAATATTACCGCCATACAATGTACATATGAATGACGTTGGGATCAGTCAACCTGATGGGAGATAGCATCAAGTTGTTTTTCACCATACTCAGCAATATTACCGCCATACAATGTACATATGAATGACGTTGGGATCAGTCAACCTGATGGGAGATAGCATCAAGTTGTTTTTCACCATACTCAGCAATATTACCGGCCATACAATGTACATATGAATGACGTTGGGATCAGTCAACCTGATGGGAGATAGCATCAAGTTGTTTTTCACCAT
>NW_025964305.1:0-17610 GCF_023055435.1 Haliotis rufescens
TCAAATGTGAGGAAAAGCCCGAAGTGAATAAATTGAAGCCGGTGTTTATAAACGTTTACCACCTGTTGAAACTCACGTGCACGGGTATGATGCTGACGAATCTGGGATTCGAACTCATGACCCAAGGTTTCTGGCTCGCCTAAGGGACGCAACTCTGCATGTGCGTCGAACAGCGTTGCCTTGACGATTGGACATGTGCCACAAGACAAACATGATTGTGTACACTTATTACATGGCGGAAAATTTAATCAGCGATGATGTTAACGTAGTTTTTTAACCACATCATAGGGAACTGGCAATGTTTCAGAATAATATCAGCCATTAATCAAATATTTATGTTTTGTGTAACATTATCAATACAATAAAAGAGCTTTATCATGCAAGAAAATACTGTTTTAATGTCAAGTCACGTGAAACAACAGATGTTCCATTGTATGTCATTATTCCGTTGATGTCAGGCATTTAGTACAGTCGGGGCATGAGTATCGATTCTACCAGGTCTGGTGTTTTGTTGATGGGATCAACTCGAATGTCTTCATTTCGTTTTCAAGTCCCTTTTAAAAACCTTGCTGTAGCGAATGGAGAAAGGCTCAATCGTAACTGCGAAATGCAATGTTAACTTCACAAATATTTCCCATGTGTATCTTACAATGCATTCCGACTCAAATGGGTTCTTGGAGGTTAGGGAAAGGGGCGGGTGGTGACGAATTAAGATGGTGTCAAATGCGAGTCAGTTCATTGGCTGTATCATTGCCACTCGTCATCATTCGCCCCATTCCGGAACCTACAAGATCACACGAGAGGTCAGGAATGCGCCGAAGTGCATGGCGCGAACTCAAATCTGCAGCCGACACTTCCGATTCAGTATGGAATAGAATGATGACTGGATATGTTGACAATTGTTTGACGATTTTCTGTGGATTGGAGAATTCTGATTATATGATATTGCTGCATGTATTATTGTCCTTAGTTGTCAACCATATACGTGACTTTCAATAACATTCCACATTGTTACGTGTCGATTCCCAAATTGAAACAATATGTTAACCCAGAGATCTGTACGTTAAAGAATTCAGTGTGAAAGCAACAAATGGAATACAATCAACGAATGTATTGCAAAACTTACTGGGTTTACATCTCCATACAAATTGCTGCACAATGGCAGTACACACAAGGGTGGTAGTACAATATTCAATGACAGTGATGACAGTGGTCAGTATTAAATACACAAATACAGTAGTCAGTAATAGTAGTATATTCCCCCAGCGGCGACAGTGGTCAAACTTCCGAGAAAGGCCAAGGCAGGGCAAACCTGGGGTGATGAGTGTTCTTCACACGAAAGCTGGTCTTGATGTAACTAAATGTGTGAGAGATACGAGAGGCATGCTCTTGTCACTTTATATACAGTCTAACTAGCGTCTGGAAATGCCTACACAGTGCCACCATCACATCACAGAATATGCCACTTGTTTATATCACTCCAGGGTATTCAGGAAGTTTACATATCACACTGGCATCTAAATATAGTAACTTTCTCACAACTGCTTACATTAAACAGTACTACACTCCTGACAACTGATCACTGTCCAAATACAATGCAATGAGCTTCTACCGAATCTTAACAGAAACAATGAAACAGTACTACATTCCTGACAACTAATCACTGTGCAAATACAATGAGCTTCTACCGAATCTTAATAGAAACAATGAACCAGTACGTCATTCCACAACTAATCACTGTCCAAATACAATGCAATGAACATCTACCGAATCTTAACAAAAACAATGTAATACATTTACAATAATTGTTTATCAATAAAATACACTGCCATATAACGACATTCTGTCATGAATATATATATATATGAAAGTCAAGACACATGTAAGTGAGAGTTCATCATAAAACAAATAAATGTTCTTAGCAAGAACGACGATGGTTTGTGACACCGCCATGGCTATGTCACATATAATTCAGAAAACGTAAAGTCAAATATGTAATAAAATGTAATAAATTTAATCACTGCCGCCAACACACCTCCTCATTCACCCCTGTGCATGTAGACCGTATCTCTTAGCAAGACGACCGCCTCCGTGGTCTAGTGGTAGAGCGTCCGCCCGAAGAGCGGAAGGTCCGGGGTTCGGACTATAAATCGGCATCAGTCCGGACTAGTACAAGCAGCCACACACACACACACACGTACATGCACGTCGCTATATAAGTGCAATAAGCTTGGACGCGACGTTAAACCCCATTTCACCTCACCTCACCTTAGCAAGACGATCCTTGGAGTTGGACTCATCAATAAATAGAACGATTCGGGATGATTCTCAGACGTGACTTATGACGGAGTTCGTCATGTCAAACTCCGCAACACCCTACAACACGAAGCATTTTAGACATATATACTCTGCCAAGGAAGAAACACAAACGTAGTAAAATCATAAATATCTGACGGCATCCGTACAAAATTAATACCAAAAATGAATTGGACATTTCTGCATGGATTGGGATTGATTTGTGTTGAAAGAATGAGGTACTGCTGAAATTTGATGAAAAGATGGAACATCGCAAAAACACAACCCAATGACAGCCTGGCGCCGAAATACACCAACATGACATGCACGTGCAACATCACTTGTTGTGTTTCAGTTGCCTGCAATCACAATCTTACAAACCCGTGAAAATCCGGGTAAGAATAGGTCTTCAGCAACCCATGCTTGTCGTGAAAGGCGACTGTGCTTGTCTTAAGAGGCGACTTACGTGATCAGGTGGTCAGGCTCGCTCAGTTGGTTGATGCATACTATTATTTCCCAAATTGCGTGGATCGATGCTCATGATGTCAATCACTAGATATTGGTCCAGACTCGATTATTTACAGACCGCCGTCATATATCAGGATCCGGACAAGCCTCTTACGACAAGCATAGTCGCAATTTACGGCAAGCATGGGTTGCTGCAGACCTATTCTAACCCGGATCTTCACGGGTCGCGTGATATGTAAGAAATTGGCGTCCAATCATCTCAAATACACTTTGAAGCATTCTAATTTGGCTTGACACTACACAGATAAATTCCTTAAATTGAAAGTAAATAAAATGATCTTGTATCAATGTTTGCTTTTGTCAACACTATAGCCACAACTGCGTAACTTCAAACGGACTTCATGTACTGCACGAAAAGCGCCAGTAAAATCACCAGGCTACAGTCCATGGAATTTACTCTGACGAATGTGAGCAACATGCACAAACTTTATTCTTTATTCATTCATCAATACGGAACATATATTAATAACCTCTAATATTTATTTTACTGTACAAAGAGCACGTCGCTATATGATTGCAATAAAACCCATTTCACCCGACCTAAAAAGCGGACTGTCATTTACTTGTTTATGCCAAAGGGTAACACATTCGTTGTTTATTCACGAATTTGTTAACCGTTTGGGTAATACAGCCTGATTAAGTCTAAATGTGGTGATCATCACCCTATGGGTACTCTTTGGCTGTCGGTGTAGCCTTTCCAAATATTAACATCGGGTAGAGCGAATCTGTGGCTCCATTCCCAGAAAGCCATGCTATGCTGGACTTTCCCTGTGAAGAATATGGTCAGTAGATACAGAGGTGTATTGTGCTGGTCAGAATGTTCCGAGTAGTGGGGAAAGTATAACGTTCCGTATTCATGGTGAAGTGTAAGAGTGAGTTGCGGGGGCGGTCCTTTCCCAAATGATGTCCCAGTTACCCTAGATAGGCAGTTGTAGTGTCGTCCGGAAGTCTGATTGCTTCCATCTTCCCGAGGCAAGGGAGTAAAATAACTGTAAAAGTCCAGTTTCCACCCTTGCGGAACTAGGCTGCAATTATGGAGTTACATTTGGCTGGACTAACGAGTCTATGCATTGTCCAATCAAAATCCGGTTCTTAAACAACATGGATTTCAACGTGCAGATTTCGGTCGACTGCAGGATTTGCAAAGCATGTGTACCGCCAACTGGGCGTCGACAGATATTCTGCATAGTCTAATCAAAGTGCTCACGTGATTTGATGCAGTTTGATGCGGGGTAAGACCCTTTTTATTGCAGTATAGATCTTGACTATCGAGCAGATCGTCTTGACTGGACGCCGCCGTTTTGTTAGATGTAAATGCAAGTGACATGAGAGATGAAATCTAATTGGTCACTAGGAGGAACATAGAAGGGGCATTGTTTGGAAACTGGACTTTTATAGGCAGTTAACGCCCTTGCCTCAGGGAAATTGATTGCATCTGTATCTCGGAAGATGCGGAATAGCTGTTGGCTGGAGGATACAATCTTGTTTTGCATAGTATTCAGGTTAACGGTAGTAAGTGTCGAATGTATTCAGCATGTATCAAACAAAGAAAATTAGCAGAGATCTCAAATCTCAGCAAGTCCATTACACGGTTAGTTTGACATTGAGTGAGTGGTTTAGGCAAAAGATAGCTTCGCGAATATAGGACGAAATATTGGAGAAATGTGGTATGCAAGCATTGAAAGAGTTAACTCTATGTTCATGCAAATGCCTCTTGTCAAAACCGTCAATTAAAACCTTGACATTCGGGTTTGCCAGTTTCACACACACAGAAGGTCAAACGCTATTTGTACATTCGTCGTTTGGTGTCCAGCCTTACTTCAGGCTTGAACCATATTCACACTGTCTAAACCAGATACTGACTAATTCAAACTGGACCAGTTTTACGGTTCCGAATTTACTTGTTTCTTTAGGACAAAGTTATTGGTTTAATCCGGACTTCACTCCGGATTCCAGACTGAAATGTTTATTTGTTTGTTGTTAAACGCCGCGATCAAAAATATTCCAGCTATATGACGGCAGTCCGTAAATAAGCGTGTCTGGACCAGACATGAGATCTGTTGCATGTCTGCCAACCCGTTCCACAAGTGAGGTGAGGTGAGGTGAGGTGAGGTGAGGTGAGGTGAGGTGAAATTGGGTTTAACGTCGCGTCCAAGATTATTGCACTTATATAGCGACGTGCATGTACATGTGTGTTTGTGTGTGGCTGCTTGTACTAGTCCGGACTGATGCCGATTTATAGTGCTAGCTCACTGAGATACCATGCTGCAGTTTAACATGAATACCCCACTCAGACACAGTACACTGACTCCGAGCCGACCAGTCCTTGTTTTAGCCCCGTAAAGAGAACGACACTTGTTATACCCTAACCTATTTGTTTGTAGGCTTCACGGAAATGGCTTACCTCCCACACCAAGTTGACACACCGTAATATAATAGAAATAATGTTCAATGCAGCGTCAACCAAACTCACGCATTGACCCCCTTCAGCACTAGATATGCAATATGTGAAACAAGTTACAAAAAATGTCCATAACTAATAACACATGATGACTATATTTCCACGTTATATGCTGCAAATAAATTGTCATTAAACATTATCAAATAAAATATTAATTCTCCATGAAGGCTTTCGAAGAAGATCTGTATAATTATAATGTTTTCCTTCATGATGTATTCGAAAAGTCATCCTTGTATCTATTTCCGAGAATACATGTCTCCACCCCCACCCACCACCCCCGTCTCGCACACGCACGCAAGCACGCACACACACGCTTTTTGAAATACGTCAGTTACATTGACATTAAATCTTATGTGTTTGAATTCAGTAAGTGTCCCGACGTTCACGGGTCGCCGTCATATTGCTGGAATAATACTAGAACAATTAATTTCAAGCGATACGTGTAAGCTAGGAATATAATTCGTTTTAACAGATTCCAATAAAAACATAGATCCATTCTTGCTCATACTCTATCGGTATATTAGTGGGGATTTATTCTAACCTGTCGATTGTTTTCGCAATTACATCAGTACCGAGTCAACACTGTTATATATGTGACCGTGACCGTGACCCTACATCCGTAATCGCCCGTTTCCGCCTGTCAGAATATAATCACACAGTCACAGTGGACGATTGGAAAGAGCACTCACTGCCACGATGCTGTCTGGAATAGTCGTCCTTTTCAGTCTTCTTCTCACGGTTAATTCGGCACAGCGGTATGAAAGGCTTCAGAGAAAATACAGAGAATTGGCTAACAAGGTCAGTGTACTGTCAGAGGGTCTCGACACAGTGATGAAGAACATGAAGAGGTATGAGAAGATAGACCGTGCCCTGCAAAATCTGTGTGCGCAGCTCTCTGAAGAAGAAGATGGTGATGATGATGATGATCATGATGATGATCATGATGATGATGAAGTGAAATCAGGACCATTGGAAGCAACCAAAAAGTATGACCAAACAGATAGCGTTCTGCACAATACGAATACTCAACTTTCTGGAGGTGACGGAGGAGGGAGGTCAGACTCATTCAGGCTTCAAGATGCAGACCTACAGGTAACATTTGCTAAAGTGGAACCAGATCAGGAGCAACAGTCTTTCTTCTTCCAATATTCAGCACCAGTTAAAGCAGTTGTAAGAGTACGTGCTTCGTTTGATGACAGAATAATTAACGTTGAAAACAGGTTTGATGATGGACATGGCAACATCACTGTTCATTCTAATCAATATCTGATGTTAACATTATTTTTACCAAACAGAGAACAAGTGCTTACTAAAATGTACATGACAGTGAATTCCGTAAATGAATCCGGACAAGTTGATGTCCCTACGTTAAGTCTTAATACTCTGCCGAGTGTGGAAGCTGTATTCGAAAAAGGTTCTTCCACCAACATTACAATATGTTACGTATCTGGTGGCGAAGGCTCTCAACCTGATTCAGATTATATTTTTTACGCTGTTAACACAACTGCGCCCAACACAATTAACGCTTATAACCAAAGAAGTCGACCTAACCCAGTGATTGTGGGTGCGAGACCCACGAAGGATGATTCCAATCACACGGACATTAAAGTAACTATCAATGCTGATAAGAATGATCGTGAAGGAATCTTACTTCTCCGGCTTAATCTCCAGCCAATAAGGATCACTAAATTCGATCTATCCCTTGGCAAGGAACTACACATTCCTGTCAGAAGGGCTGACCATACTGCGCCCTTTCCGAAAGGATATTTGGGATTTTACTTTGACCGTTTTTCAAGTTCTATCCAATCGGATTTTTTGGGATGTGCAGAACATGGAAGTTGTACTGGATCCGTTCTATTGCTCGGTGACGACCCTAAAAATATAACTATATGGAGAATAGTGGGTGGACTAAAGACAGCAACCAGTCTTGTAACGGCGATGGATGTTACATCACTGTACACTGTAAGGATGGTATTTCGTTTGGTCAATGCGTCCTTATCAGACACAGGGAGATATGTCATACAAGGGGCAAGTGTGTCTGGCGTGGTCATTGAGAAAGAACTGCTTGTGGAAGTCCGGGGTCAATTTTCTGTGGTGAAAAAGTCTTCAGACGTGAGGACAAATACGCCAGAAAAACTTGTTGTCCGTTGCTTGGTCATGGGGTACCCCTCACCAGAAATTGGATTCTATGACAGGCCTTGGGGCGAAGCGGACCGCTATCAGTTTGTGAGAGGACCAGGCGTGACAATAAGAGGTCATAAGAGTCTTGATACCTCCTTCTCGGAGTTGACCATACAAGGACCTCACGAGGAGATCCAGGAAATATACTGTCAACCTGAAACGGATACCTATTCGGAGGAATTTCTTCTTTATGATTCAAGTGATGAGGATGACGACATTGCTGATCTTTAGTGTTATTTACGAATGACCTAGGTGTCGTTCCTCAAAGCGACCTTAGCACTATGGTGATCGTGACCTTCACACCTTAACATCGACTTCCGACAATGTTAGTGCGAAGATCGCTATGTACTTTGATTATGAAGTAACATATTTGGAACTTCTTAGATTCATGGCATGCAATATGTACATTGACAGTCTTTTTATTATTACTACTTTGTCACTTGTCATTAACCAAACACATGTTTGTATACTAGGGTAACGGATATAATATGTATCAATGAACTGTTTATCATACAACGGAGATATTAGTGAGAAATGATCTTCTTTTCTTCAGGGTTTAAATCCCAAAACTAAGAACCTCTGAGAGTCTTCATGTCTCAATAATCACCCACACTGCATTCCTACCGTCATAAGACACCACAATAAACCTATAAGTATAAATGGCGATAATAAATCATTTTACTCTAAATACTATATGATGTTATCGGAATTTTTCTCGGATCTAATCATGTTTAGGAATGAGTTTAAATCATAAGCAGATTGCACGGTTGGTGTGTTTCTATCTAAACACGTTCAGGGGACAGTCGGGTAGCCTAGTGGTTAAAGCGTTAGCTCGTCACGCCGAAGACCCTGGTTCGATTCCCGACATGGGTACAATGTGTGAAGCCCATTTCTGGTGACCCCCGCCGTGATATTGCTGGAATATTGCTAAAAGCGGCGTGAAGCCATACTCACTCACTTAACACGTTCAGGATCAAAATACATGAAATGAGCAACGTATCACAGCCTAAACACATCCGCATATCTAGGCATGTAGAATTTAAAGACGTTTTGGACACAGTGCCTATCATTGTGTATTATCCAAATAATATAAACATCTTACTTCCTAATTAAGGGGGCGGTTGGTTAGCCTAGTGGTTAAAGCGTTCGCTCGTCACGCCGAAGACCCGGGTTCGATTCCCGACATGGGTACAATATGTGAAGCCTACTGATCCCGCTTGGCTAGGCCTTGTGCCCTCGCAAAATCGTTTCGAAATTTATATCTTCAAAGTTGCCAAAACTTATAAAATGCCTTAGCTACGTCACAGTTAGACACTGATTTTAAGTATATTAAACTGTTCTTTTGAAAATGATTGCAATTATATCTGTAGTTTATCCAGATTCCCGATGGTTAATTCTAACTCGTTTGCCGAATGACAAGGGCGGCGCCATGTTTGTTTATAAACACTGAAAGTAGTACCTGCTTGACCTTTGGTATTTGCATCTCTAGCCGCATATGACCCCAACGGATATCGTTTTGATCCGTAGGCTTCATCCTGCCGAGAAATCCGCCCATTATATGATAAATAGGCCCATCAGTAGTGTCAATAGCTATGGACCGGATGTGTTTACAGTTCTGATTTTAGCTATCCTTAAGGTACGTTTATGATGTGTTTTGTTGGTTTGTTTGTTTTTTAAGCCCCCATTACACAGGGCTGCGACCTTAGTGCCACCTTCGAGCGATCGAAAACTGGCCAGGACGCTCAATGGTCGCCTAAACCCAGAAAATCATGTTTCTATGTAACTGCTCCAGCAGTTGTTCAGCAGAACGCATCTATTACCTGGTGACCATCTGACGACCACTGTGCCTTCATTCTGCAACAACGGCAATGCTTGTGCCTCCCTTCTGCCTCCTTTGAGACACCTTTGAGCAACCAACCTCCTCGGCGACCTTTGTGCGACGGTGACCATGGCGTCCATGGCGATGTCCGAACCTCCTGTGTACCACCTTGGAACGACCTAGGCAACCATTCTGCCTCCTTTGAGCCTCCAACGACGACCTGGTAAATTCTATGGTCGCACACGGGAGGTACAAAGGTCGCCATCCTGTGTAAAGGCCGGCCCATTTACGCCGCACTCTGCAATAATTCACCTACATGACGGTGGTCTGTAAATAATCGAGTCGTGACCAGACAATCCAGTGATTGGCATCATAAGCATCGATCCTCGCAATTGGGATAAGATGACATGCATCAGCTAAGTCAGCGACCCTGACCAACCGATCCCGTATGTCGCCTCCTACGACAGGCATAGTCGCCATTTACGGCAAGCATGGGTTGCTGAAGACCTATTCTACCTCGGATCTTCACGGATCGTGCCATTAGTTGTCATGCATGTCTAGCAGGTGTTCAATGAATTAAATATGTTAATAATGCCACCACAGTGCAGCCCACCTAAAACTGCATTAACTGTTTAAGATTTCGACAAAGACAGCGACAGCTGTTGTCAATGTGATATTCAACATTTTCAGCATTTTAACTGAGGATTATCAACTATCACAACTATCGGGCGTATTGACATATTGTGAACAACGTTCGCGGGTACACGTAGAGAAACAAAGTGATTTTACGTGCGCATCAGAGGATTTTGACATAGAATAATCCATTTCCAAATGCGTGGCGTCATGATCAGCGACAAAAATTATGTGGGATACAATTCCCTATTGTGACTGGAGTCATAGGTTCCCTTGATTTTAGCAGGTGACTTGACTTTGCATGTGTTTGTGATAGGTGCTCCCGTAGGGGCAGGGTACTCGCACCTTCTGCGAAGTATCATCACTGTTTGATGCTTATGATAAAGTCGTACAGTAGCCTCTGTATCTGGCAGAGATTTCTTATGATTATGAAAATGGTTTTGGCGCTTTATTCAAAAACCAGACTCAGCAATATTCCAGCTATGGACAGTATTGAACTATCAGTGTCCGTACCAGACAAACCTGTGATTGATATTGTGAACAACAATCCACTCTGTCGACGGAAGATACGCTATCAACCGTTTGCGCAAAAAGCTGTTTCA
This sequence comes from Haliotis rufescens, assembly GCF_023055435.1. NCBI lineage: Eukaryota > Metazoa > Mollusca > Gastropoda > Lepetellida > Haliotidae > Haliotis > Haliotis rufescens. Next base: position 10,520 of record NW_025964305.1, read on the forward strand.
TGGCAGTGTATTTTATTGTTCAACATGACCGCCTCCGTGGTCTAGTGGTAGAGCGTCCGCCCGGAGAGCGGAAGGTCGGTGGTTCGATCCCCGGTCATGTCATACCAAAAGACGTTAAATATGGTACTGGGCGGGAGAGAGCCTAGTGGTTAAAGCGTTCGCTCGTCACGCCGAAGACCCGGGTTCGATTCCCAACATATTTCTGGTGTACTCCGCCGTGATATTGCTGGAATATTGCTAAAAGCGACGTAAAAGACTACTCACTAAATCACTCATATTCAATATATCGAATCTTCATGTAAGTCTGAAAAACAATATTGGTAAATTTAACATTTGAAACTTCTAATGCTCAACGTTCAGTTCCATATTCAGTTAAGCGCCCTCAAATCTGCACGTGACAGCCCAACACTGAAAACAGTTTTTCTAAAACTTTTTCTCCTCAGTATTCACAACCTATCTGAAGTTAGATCGAAAGGTTCAAAACACATCCCTTTATCAAACCACTCCCCAATGTCCATGTAGAGTGTTCCGTTACTTTCAACATCCCACAACCGGTTACAAATGTCACACATGGGCACCATATCGTAATGATAGGTCATATATCTTATGATCCCATTTTTAACTATGGGCCACTCCTCCCAAACGGCATGATACTGGTTCTTCTTGCGTAGAATATTGACATAGTCTTTTTCATTGTGAGCCAGCTCGTTCAACAACTGGGCAAGACGCTGAGGTGATACGAAGTCAGCTGCATTGATGAAGGTTCCTGGGGGAGCAACGGCACTGTAGTCGCCCCCACCCCTGGCCACTACGACCATATCAGAGTTGAAGTAACGGAAAAACTTTTCAGTTATGTAGTCTTTACAAAACGCATTTTCAAAGGCTAAGTAGAATTTGTAATTTTTCGAAAGATGTTCCAGACACGATTCGTCATCAGATCTTGGACATCTGTGGTCGCCACACTTGCCGAATATATCAACTTGGACATAGCGACTCAATTCCCGAACATATTCCTTTCTTTTACTCATAGTTCGGCAGTTGCTTACCATCCATACAACTGTTCCATTCTTCGAAGCCCAGATTTGTGAATAGTTTCTTATTGGTGGATGTTCTTCTCTAAGAAATGTTCCATTCTTCCTTTGGAAGATTCCGTACGGGACTTTGAAATCGGCGTCATTCCTATAGCCCATCGTCCAGTTAAATTTGGAGCTCCAGGCTTCGTTGTACAAATACGTGTTTTTATTCACCCACCGTGGAGACTCATGATTATGTAATATCCACACTTGATTCGTAAGCTTCACTGGTGGCATCTGATCTAGGAGCCGTGCAGTAAACACAAGAGCATCACTCTGGTTGTAGAAGTCTCTGTTTGTTGTAACCCGACATCTGGATTCTGGGCATCCCCGCAAGGGGTGTAATCTCGACAATCTTGGATGATACCTTGTTGGGGAATACCACAGTATGACCTTCGTGTCTCTAGTCACAAGGTCAGTCGCTGGTTCAATGTCCCCTCTTCTCAGGAGCACTTCGAGACTTTTGTTTTCACCACTCTGAACATCTATGTCCGGCATACGTCGGTAAACATGTTGAAAGGTTTTGATAGGAACGTATTCACCAGTGCTTCGAGTTTTGTCGTTCAATGTGTTTTTTGCTTTTGAAGCAGGCGTGTCGATGTAGAAGGAACTGAAGGATGCTGGGTCAGACAAAGGAAGCGAGTCTTTCTTGAGGTGCAACAGTCTGTTCAAGTGGAACGAGTCTCTTTCATTCTTAAGCGTATAGTCCATTGAATCAAAGAGCTTTCGTTTTGAAACAAGGATTTTGGTTAATCTTAAAACGATGTAGACAGCGGCCATGAGACAAAACACTTTGAAAAGACTGGATTTTGTCAAAAGCCGATTCAATCTGAAATGAAAAATAAAAGACTTTGTATTCTTACAACGTTAAAACATCTTTCAATCTGTATATTTATTTAGTACATTTTAATCAATGACGGAGCATGTCCATGAAGATGCTGTTTAGAATTGATCTTCAGCAGCCCATTCTTGTCGTAAGAGGCGACTAACGAGTACGGCTGGGTAACCCGGTTTATAATAATAATAATAATAATAATTGATTTGTAAAGCGCCTAATATCCATCGACAGTTGCTCACTGGCGCTGTGACAAAGTTAAAATGTAATGTATATGTACATATGCCAACAATCTATTGAAAAGCTGAAGTGAAGAAGTGGGTTTTGAGGAGAGACTTAAACGTTTCCTTAGAAGCAGAGTTTCTCAGATTCAAAGGCAAAGAGTTCCATAACTGTGGACTGCATGTTATCGTATCCCAAATGCGTAAATCGATGCTTAGGATATCAATCACTGGATTGTCTAGTCCAGATTCGATTTTTACAGAACACCTTCATATGGCTTGATTATTTCTGAGTGTGACGTTAAACAACAAACAAACAAACAAAGACGACACAGAAAAGAACCTCTTTTGATACCCCATTGAATCATTAAATTATATCTCACAACCACTATTCACACCAAAAGACGTTGTGGGGATTCCGGGTAAGCATATTAGAATAGATACCCCGCAATCTAGGTTGATCGACAGAGGCGACTTATGGATCGGGTCGTCAGGCTCGGTGCGGCTTTGACATATTCTTGGGCATTAAACAAGAAAAAATTAGGCGGCGGCATGTGAGCAATCAAACAAGTGATTGGTAATATGAGCAACGTCTGCAGTTTGGACACGCCATCAGCCATGTTATTGTCTGACAGCAGGCGGCAAGATGACACGCACTCAGTTATGCTATTGTCTGACAGCACAGGCAAAATGACACGCCATCAGCCATGTTATTGTCTGACAGCAGGGGACAAGATGACACGCCATCAGCCATGTTATTGTCTGACAGCACAGGCAAAATGACACGCCATCAGCCAAGTTATTGTCTGACAGCAGGGGACAAGATGACACGCCATCAGCCAAGTTATTGCCTGACAGCAGGCGGTAAGATGACACGCCATCAGCAAAGTTATTGCCTGACAGCAGGCGGCAAGATGACATGCCACCAGCCAAGTTATTGCCTGACAGCAGGCGGCAAGATGACACGCCATCAGCCAAGTTATTGCCTGACAGCAGGGGTCAAGATGACACGCCATCAGCCAAGTTATTGCCTGACAGCAGGCGGCAAGATGACACGCCATCAGCCAAGTTATTGTCTGACAGCAGGCGGCAAGATGACATGCCACCAGCCAAGTTATTGCCTGACAGCAGGCGGCAAGATGACACGCCATCAGCCAAGTTATTGTCTGACAGCAGGGGTCAAGATGTCACGCAATCAGCCAAGTTATTGTCTGACAGCAGGCGGCAAAATGACACGCCATCAGCCATGTTATTGTCCGACAGCAGGCGGCAAGATGACACGCCATCAGCCATGTTATTGTCTGACAGCAGGCGGCAAGATGACACGCCATCGGCCATGTTATTGTCTGACAGCAGGTGGCAAGATGACACGCCATCAGCCATGTTATTGTCTGACAGCAGGGGACAAGATGACACGCCATCAGCCATGTTATTGTCTGACAGCAGGCGGCAAGATGACACGCCATCGGCCATGTTATTGCCTGAATGCAGGCGGCAAGATAACACGCCATCAGCCATGTTTTTGTCTGACAGCAAGGGACAAGATGACACGCCATCGGCCATGTTATTGCCAGACAGCACAGGCAAAGTGACACGCAATCAGCCAAGTTATTGTCTGACAGCAGGGGTCAAGATGTCACGCAATCAGCCAAGTTATTGTCTGACAGCAGGCGGCAAAATGACACGCCATCAGCCATGTCAATGTCTGACAGCAGGCGGCAAGATGACACGCCATCAGCCAGGTTATTGCCTGACAGCACAGGCAAAATGACACGCCATCAGCCATGTTATTGTCTGACAGCAGGTGGCAAGATGACACGCCATCAGCCATGTTATTGTCTGACAGCAAGGGACAAGATGACACGCCATCAGCCATGTTTTTGTCTGACAGCAGGCGGCAAGATGACACGCCATCAGCCATGTTATTGCAGACAACAGAGGCAAAATGACACGCCATCAGCCATGTTATTGCCTGACAGTAGGGTCCAGTTTTGACGCCTCTCACGACCAGTAAAGGGCTTACTTGGGACTATTCTAATTCCGGGGATGTATGCAAAAAGAAACGTTTATGGTACAGTCAACTGAAACCATTAGACTATGATATGCCAGTCATGAAATGGCAGAAGTCTCTTACCGTGTTTTGTCCATTTCTGAAATGTTCCAAATATATTTCTGAGCGTCACTATAACACAATCTTATAACTACAGAGAACAACTGCTGAATCAAACATACGCCATGGGGTCGTTTAGTCAGATCTGTAACACATTACGCCCCTCGCCTGTAGCCTAAGTAAATTCGCCTGTAACCTGAATAAACAAGTTTATGATGTCCAGTTTTACTGTCTTCTACTTGAGCATGTTTTATTGCGAATAAACCATATCCAAGATTAGCCCAGTCGACTTTATGCCAATTTTATCATGGCCAGTTGTAATTGTCGCTGTCACTCCCGAAAGTTCAAGATCACTGCTTACTTTTACAGATGGACAGCGAGCGGGAAGAAGTTCGTTTATTCAGGTTGTGGTCGATCATTATTTTCATTTATCTCCTCAGTATTCCAGCTGTATGGCCTGTTATAAATTCTGGGCAAGTCTGTCCAGTGGGTATCGATCCCCGCCATAGGTGTGCAGTGACACGCCATCATTGACACAACGAAGCCTGATAACCAGGGCTGAACAAGGTGGTTTTAAAGTAGCGGCCAACCCTTAATTTTTAAGGAAGCTTAATTTAGGATTAACCCCTAACCACACCAGAACAAAGCACAACCATATTTTTCTTTACAAGATGTCATTTATGCATTAGAAAATGATGGTTGTGGTGATTTATTTTGATGTCAGACATGTGTTGTGGTGGTAAAATGCACATTAATGTGTGAAAATTAAGTTAATCAAATAAATGGCTCTAAACAAGTCGGTTTGCATATTGGAATAGTCATTTTATCAAAACATCAGTTAGCTGACTTAGGAAACCTACAACATAATTAAATAAACAATTAGCAAAGTGTTTAAATCGGGTTATGAGCCAAAATGTGTCCAAAACATGAAATAAAATCACTCTAATTTCATTGTCAAATTATCACACAACTAAAGATGCTGTAACCATCATAATGACAACTATGTCGTTTGATATCTCAAAATCTGCCGGAATGCTTTAGGAACTTTAAAAAACTTCCACAATTAAAGTAGTAATAATATAATGTATTAAATGTTAGTAATGTGATCCCACAACTAATGTTGACATAATGTATATGATTGCATCAGTGTATCGTCCCACTACTAATGTTGACATAATGTATATGATTGCATCAGTGTATCGTCCCTCTACTAATGTTGACATAAAGTATATGATTGCATCAGTGTATCGTCCCACTACTAATGTTGACATAATGTATATGATTGCATCAGTGTATCGTCCCTCTACTAATGTTGACATAATGTATATGATTGCATCAGTGTATCGTCCCTCTACTAATGTTGACATAATGTATATGATTGCATCAGTGTATCGTCCCACTACTAATGTTGACATGAAGTATATGATTGCATCAGTGTATCGTCCCACTACTAATGTTGACATGAAGTATATGATTGCATCAATGTATCGTCCCTCTACTAATGTTGACATAATGTATATGATTGCATCAGTGTATCGTCCCTCTACTTATGTTGACATAATGTATATGATTGCATCAGTATATCGTCCCTCTACTAATGTTGACATAATGTATATGATTGCATCAGTGTATCGTCCCTCTACTAATGTTGACATAATGTATATGATTGCATCAGTGTATCGTCCCTCTACTAATGTTGACATGAAGTATATGATTGCATCAGTGTATCGTACCTCTACTAATGTTGACATAATGTATATGATTGCATCAGTGTATCGTCCCTCTACTAATGTTGACATGAAGTATATGATTGCATCAGTGTATCGTCCCTCTACTAATGTTTACATAATGTATATGATTGCATCAGTGTATCGTCCCACTACTAATGTTGACATGAAGTATATGATTGCATCAGTGTATCGTCCCACTACTAATGTTGACATAATGTATATGATTGCATCAGTGTATCGTCCCTCTACTAATGTTGACATGAAGTATATGATTGCATCAGTGTATCGTCCCTCTACTAATGTTGACATGAAGTATATGATTGCATCAGTGTAACGTCCCTCTACTAATGTTGACATGAAGTATATGATTGCATCAGTGTATCGTCCCTCTACTAATGTTGACATAATGTATATGATTGCATCAGTGTATCGTCCCTCTACTAATGTTGACATAATGTATATGATTGCATCAGTGTATCGTCCCTCTACTAATGTTGACATAATGTATATGATTGCATCAGTGTATCGTCCCTCTACTAATGTTGACATGAAGTATATGACTGCATCAGTGTATCGTCCCTCTACTAATGTTGACATAATGTATATGATTGCATCAGTGTATCGTCCCACTACTAATGTTGACATGAAGTATATGATTGCATCAGTGTATCGTCCCTCTACTAATGTTGACATAATGTATATGATTGCATCAGTGTATCGTCCCTCTACTAATGTTGACATAAAGTATATGATTGCATCAGTGTATCGTCCCTCTACTAATGTTGACATGAAGTATATGATTGCATCAGTGTAACGTCCCTCTACTAATGTTGACATGAAGTATATGATTGCATCAGTGTATCGTCCCTCTACTAATGTTGACATAATGTATATGATTGCATCAGTGTATCGTCCCTCTACTAATGTTGACATAATGTATATGATTGCATCAGTGTATCGTCCCTCTACTAATGTTGACATGAAGTATATGATTGCATCAGTGTATCGTCCCTCTACTAATGTTGACATAATGTATATGATTGCATCAGTGTATCGTCCCTCTACTAATGTTGACATGAAGTATATGATTGCATCAGTGTATCGTCCCTCTACTAATGTTGA
>NW_025964306.1:0-17447 GCF_023055435.1 Haliotis rufescens
TTTACACGACAAAGTGATGCAGGAGGTGTCTCATCCTCTCTGCTGAAACATGAGCACAGGGATGGTGAATACAAGCGACCAAACTCTTTCCATATTCCTAAGAAATCTCGATTGAACGATTCCGACAATGTCATGAGCATGTGTTTATGAATCACTATGAAATAGTGATGATACCAGGTGTTCGCGAAAAGGTGAACGTATCCTTTTTATGATTATTGCAGTGTTTATGTGCTTATGGATCTCCATGTTTACAGAAGATTTGTGATTTGATATGTAAATATTTGTTAAGCTACATTATATTTAATCAGATCTGAATTTGTTTTCATAATCACATAAAATATGGTGATATTTTGACACATTGGTGAAGGGTGAAGGGTGAATACACAAAACGAATGCTAAAAGTAGGTCACCATTTTCATTCATACGAAGCAAGTTTGATGCATATTCCTACACATATCTCCATGGGCGGAATTCACCAGACAAGCAATGTAACGTTTATTAAACATACAATGTGGCTTTCTTGCAAGCACATTCTGTGTCATAAACCATGAATCCCTTCTGCCTACCTGAGCAGCAGCTAAATTCTCAACACCATAAGCGTAAACATATGCCAGCTCCTAACTTTTGCAAAACTATCCTTCTCATCATCATGTCACCATGGCTACAGTAATATTGACATTCCCTGCAAGATATAAAGGGGTTGAGTGAGTGAATGTTGTTGCTGCTGTCAGCAATATCCCAGAGAGTTGGGGCCCCATCCCAGAGAGTTAGGGCACCGTCCCAGAGAGTTGGGGCCCCATCCCAGAGAGTTGGGGCCCCGTCCCAGAGAGTTAGGGCCCCATCCCAGAGAGTCAGGGCACCGTCCCAGAGAGTTAGGGCACCGTCCCAGAGAGTTAGGGCACCGTCCCAGAGAGTTAGGGCACCATCGCAGAGAGTCAGGGCACCGTCCCAGAGAGTTAAGGCCCTGTTCCAGATAGTTAGGGCCCTGTCCCAGAGAGTTAGGGCCCCATCAAAGAGAGTTAGGGCCCCATCCCAGAGAGTTAGGGCACCGTCCCAGAGAGTTAGGGCTCCGTCCCAGAGAGTTAGGGCCCCATCCAAGAGAGTTAGGGTCTTGTTCCAGAGAGTTAGGGCCCCGTCCCAGAGAGTTAGGGCCCTGTCCCAGAGAGTTAGGGCCCCATCAAAGAGAGTTAAGGCTCCATCAAAGAGAATTGGGGCCCTGTCCCAGAGAGTTAGGGCGGTGAGGTGAGGTGAGGTGAGGTGAGGTGAGGTTAAAATTGGGTTTAACGTCGCGTCCAAGATTATTGCACTTATATAGTGACGTGCATGTATGTGTATGTGTGTGTGTGGCTGCTTGTACTAGTCCGGACTAATGACGATTTATAGTGCTAGCCCACTGAGCTACCATGCCGCAGTTTTAACATGAATACCCCACTCAGACACAGTATACTGACTCCGAGCCGACAAGTCCTTGTTTTACCCCTTAATGCCGAGCGCCAGACAGGGTAACAACAAGTACCATCTTTTAACGTCTTTTGGTATGATGCGGACGGTGATCGAACCCCGGACCTTCCGCTCTCTGGGCAGACGCTCTACCACTAGACCACGGAGGCGGTCTTTTCCTTGTGAAATCCGAACGTTGGTCTGCCGCTCCTCATTTCACAGATTATACTGCTGCTTCAGTCACTTCCACAAACATTCTTCTTTGTCCATGATTGTAACAGATGTCTAATTAACAAACATCTCTGACCTCATTCTATTGTTTGAATGCTCCATTATTTTTCAGGAATGGAGAATTATTTATCAACTATACATTATCTTGAACCAACATTTGATTTAATTTCCACTTGGAATTGACGGAACTATTATTTACATTTATTGACAAGTGAATAATTTCATTTTTTCCCCCAAAACATGTGTCGCCAGCGGGGTTCAAACCCGGATTGTTTGAGTTGAGGACGTGTAATTGTCAACTTCAGCTATGGTGGCACATGAATGTATGGTGGGAAATTAACTATTAAATATTTTCATAATTTTGCATAATGTTTAAAAGCTCAAAATAATATGTATATAATTTGTGTTAGAGCAGGTTACCTACAACGATGTTCATATTCCTAGCAATTAGATAAACCTTTGACAAGAAAAAACAAATCAGGTAGTATATATATATATCCTTGTTCGGGGCTCTATATTTCCTATTATTCCCGTCAGCATGTATTAACAATGTGCAAGCGATTGATAAAAACTAGTTTAGGACCCAAGGAAATTATGAAGAGCCGTGTACCATGCATTGTAAAAGTCAGCTTGCCACAGAGCTTGGTGCACGTGCATCACACAAGGGCAACTCATGCAGTATTAATACAGACAACCAAGAGTTCTGGCATACTTTTCAAATATTTTCCACAACAGAATATTTTGTCAAAGTGTAAAAGTAGGGATGAGTTTTAAGTAAGGGAATATCCTCGTAACTCTCCATTCCTTAAAAATATTGGGCCTCTGCTCCATTATTTCTAAATGAATGGAGAGTTACTCGGACATTCCCCTCTACATAGTGTCTTGAAGAAAACAATAGGCATAATGTAACTTTCCCACTTTCATATGGATATATATGAGAGATAAATCACAAAGAACAATGAAGAATGAAGTATGGTTTATTTCACGATAAAACATTGTTTTATTTGTATGTCACTTCTGGAGATTCGAACATGCGCTCGCACCTAGATGATGTCATTGGATGACGTTATTTTTTAGAGGGGAGTGTCGACTGAGTTGTTCCCCATAGATGTAGCTGGGCAACGCAGATAAACGTGATGGCCGAACGATCGCATCCAAAAGTGGGAGAGATATGACAATCGGTATGGGGAGAAAAGGTACAGGTAATTAACATAAAGATTGTGAGAATATGCGGGAAATACCAACCTGTGCATAAAATGGACTTGTCGACATTGCCACGGTTGGATTCTATTGAGGGAGTCATCATTGTTTAAATACGGATAAATATTTTTATAGCTTGTACATTTTGTCATCATCCTTAAAGGGGCTGTACATAATGTTGATATCTCATATGAAAAAGAAACAATCGTGGTCGTTGTATCATACAATAAACAACTCCTACTCGTCATGTATTTCTTAGATAGAGAGGAGGTGGCCACACACCTACCCACAATGCCTTCAAATGAAATAGACGTGTCCCACCCCATTTATGCAATGGGGGGCTTTCTCCGCATTAGCTACATTTCTCCACATGAAATATTGGCTTCTCTACAATGACTATGTCAAATAAAGAGGTGAGGATTTCTCAGCAGTGAGTAAAATAAAAGACTCTCTCTCCCCTCTTATTCCCTCTCTCTCCCCTTATTGCCTCTCTCTCTCTCTCTCTCTCTCTCTCTCTCTCTCTCACTCTCTCTCTCTCTCTCTCTCTCTCCCTCTCTCTCTCTCTCTCTCTCTCTCTCTCTCTCTCTCTCTCTCTCTCTCTCTCTCTCTCTCTCTCTCTCTCTCTCACACACACACACACACTCAGACTTTGTCAGATATGGAGATATGGAGGTCCCTCTCCTCCCCCACAATGACGTTTAAGGTCAAGGAGAGGATCCCCTTCCCCCTACTCACAATGACTTTACGTCAAACAGTGCGTCCCCATGATCAATGCACAAATCAGTATTGACTAGGAATGTATTTAACAGATCTGTGATGTTCGTCAGTGACGTCGACTGTGACGTTGACGCAATTCGTGTATGTATACATGGGAAATCGAGCAGGAAGTAACCGATAGTTCGAGACTTTTTGTCCAGTGACTGTGCCGATGTTCGTCAGCTGGCATCTTGAGCGGCGTGGTTGTTTCTGATATTGATCAACTGGACTGCAAGTCGTAATCAAAGAGAATCATCACAGCTGGCTAAATCTGGATTTGAAATAAAATCCAACTCAAATCTGCATTTGATGACAGGGGTTTCAATTTTCTGCATGATTCAGATGATTGAACTTGAATGATGTTTATATCGCAATGGCAATATTATAACTGGTCCCAGGCCGTGATACCCATGGGCTATGATATCTTCTGTTCCCGATATCCTTGATTGTAGTCACGGGGAAGCTGGAGTCCACATTATCCATGTGAGGTTGTGCAGTGATGGATGAACAGAAGACACACTTTCATTAATGGCCTATGACATCATGTCATTATTTTTATGTTTTGTTTTAAAAATTTGCGGGGAATATAGAAACAGGCTCCGTCCATGCATCCATCGTGTTTCGTTTCTAGAGCTAACTCATAAAACATTTAATATTTCTTCGTGGTCCTTGGAGACACATCAGGGATTTGCTGACTGATGTCTTTTGATATTTCTTTCAATTATACTTTTTGAGGTTTGCAAGGAATCAAGTTGGACGTTGCTTTGAATGAAGGAATGGAGTATTTCCACAGCAATACACATAAACAGTTACACATGTCTCGGTGGGAATTCTCAGCAAGCCATGCTTGTTGTAAGAAGCCCTGTTCTTCTCTGTTGCAGTTCCCAGCAGACCATACTTGTTGTAAGAGGCCTTGTTCTTCTCTGTTGCAGTTTCCAGCAGGCCATGCTTGTTGTAAGAGGCCTTGTTCTTCTCTGTTGCAGTTCCCAGCAAGCCTTGCTTGTTGTAAGAGGCCCTGTTCTTCTCTGTTGCAGTTCCCAGCAGGCCATGCTTGTTGTAAGAGGCCCTGTTCTTCTCTGTTGCAGTTCCCAGCAAGTCTTGCTTGTTGTAAGAGGCTCTGTTCTTCTCTGTTGCAGTTCCCAGCAGGCCACGCTTGTTGTAAGAGGCCCTGTTCTTCTCTGTTGCAGTTCCCAGCAGGCCATGCTTGTTGTAAGAGGCCCTGTTCTTCTCTGTTGCAGTTCCCAGCAGGCCATGCTTGTTGTAAGAGGCCCTGTTCTTCTCTGTTGCAGTTCCCAGCAAGTCTTGCTTGTTGTAAGAGGCTCTGTTCTTCTCTGTTGCAGTTCCCAGCAGGCCACGCTTGTTGTAAGAGGCTCTGTTCTTCTCTGTTGCAGTTCCCAGCAGGCCATGCTTGTTGTAAGAGGCCCCGTTCTTCTCTGTTGCAGTTCCCAGCAGGCCATGCTTGTTGTAAGAGGCCCTGTTCTTCTCTGTTGCAGTTCCCAGCAAGTCTTGCTTGTTGTAAGAGGCTCTGTTCTTCTCTGTTGCAGTTCCCAGCAGGCCACGCTTGTTGTAAGAGGCCCTGTTCTTCTCTGTTGCAGTTCCCAGCAGGCCATGCTTGTTGTAAGAGGCCCTGTTCTTCTCTGTTGCAGTTCCCAGCAAGTCTTGCTTGTTGTAAGAAGCCCTGTTCTTCTCTGTTGCAGTTCCCAGCAGGCCATGCTTGTTGTAAGAGGCTCTGTTCTTCTCTGTTGCAGTTCCCAGCAGGCCATGCTTGTTGTAAGAGGCCCCGTTCTTCTCTGTTGGGATTCTGACCAGAATAGTTCCCTAATACTTCATGCTTGTCTACCTGTAGGGATTCTGACCAGAATAGATCCCCTATACTTCATGCTTGTCTACCTGTAGGGATTCTGTGGCAGAATAGATCCCCAGTAGCCCATGTTTGTTGCTCTGGGGATTCTTGGGCAGAAGTGGTCCCCAATATCCCATATTTGCCTTTTGTTTTGATTGCTGGAGTTTAAATACCCCCTCAGTCCACCTGTTTGTCTTTGTATGGAGATTCGAGGGCATGTCCCCACACATCTTGTGACAGATGACATGCAATAGTAATGTTACTGACAAACATCACTTCACCAGTGGGTTGGTTTTGACACTGGACTATGGTACTGTCTGTTTTGGTTCAGTGTTTGTTTCAGTCCACAATATTGTAGCGTACAGAGAGAAGATTCAAGCCGTGCGTTACGCTGTGACCTTCTGTATCATTGCATCCCAAGCTGATGTCACTTGTAACATTGCCAGTGTTTGTGATTATATTTCACAGGTCATTATGTATTTGAAACTTCCGACATACAAGCCAAAAAAGAAATGATTTAATCCCTTGTTTATATGTAAATAAAATAAAAGGGACAAAACCCTTTCCATAGCCACACAAAGTCTTTGCTAGAAGTAGAGTCGATGTATTTATGAATCACTGATGATACCAGGTGTCCATGAAAAGGTGTGCGTGTCCTGCTCCACCGGTCACCGGTCACAAATACATGCAAGGTCAAGTCAACTGTTCAACTGAAAAATACATATGGTACAAGTCAAACTAAAGATTGCATGGGACAACATTTTTGTCATGATAACATGATATCTGTTCAGACAACATGTGATCACTGAGTGAGGTTGTAGGGGATATGTGATCACTGAGTGAGGTTGTGGGGATATGTGATCACTGAGTGAGGTGGTAGGGGATATGTGATCACTGAGTGAGGTTGTAGGGGATATGTGATCACTGAGTGAGGTGGTAAGGGATATGTGATCACTGAGTGAGGTGGTAGGGGATATGTGATCACTGAATGAGGTGGTAGGGGATATGTGATCACTGAGTGAGATGGTAGGGGATATGTGATCACTGAGTGAGGTTGTAGGGGATATGTGATCACTGAGTGAGGTTGTAGGGGATATGTGATCACTGAGTGAGGTTGTAGGGGATATGTGATCACTGAGTGAGGTTTCATGGGATATGTGATCACTGAGTGAGGTTGTAGGGGATATGTGATCACTGAGTGAGGTGGTAGGGGATATGTGATCACTGAGTGAGGTGGTAGGGGATATGTGATCACTGAGTGAGGTTGTAGGGGATATGTGATCACTGAGTGAGGTGGTAGGGGATATGTGATCACTGAGTGAGGTGGTAGGGGATATGTGATCACTGAGTGAGGTCGTAGGGAATATGTGATCACTGAGTGAGGTGGTAGGGGATATGTGATCACTGAGTGAGATGGTAGGGGATATGTGATCACTGAGTGAGGTGGTAGGGGATATGTGATCACTGAGTGAGGTTGTAGGGGATATGTGATCACTGAGTGAGGTTGTAGGAGATATGTGATCACTGAGTGAAGTGGTAGGGGATATGTGATCACTGAGTGAGGTTGTAGGGGACATGTGATCACTGAGTGAGGTGGTAGGGGATATGTGATCACTGAGTGAGGTCGTAGGGGATATGTGATCACTGAGTGAGGTCGTAGGGGATATGTTATCACTGAGTGAAGTGGTAGGGGATATGTGATCACTGAGTGAGGTGGTAGGGGATATGTGATCACTGAGTGAGTTGGTAGGGGATATGTGATCACTGAGTGAGGTTGTAGGGGATATGTGATCACTGACTGAGGTGGTAGGGGATATGTGATCACTGAGTGAGGTGGTAGGGCATATGTGATCACGGAGTGAGGTTGTAGGGGATATGTGATCACTGAGTGAGGTCGTAGGAGATATGTGATCACGGAGTGAGGTCGTAGGGGATATGTGATCACTGAGTGAGGTCGTAGGGGATATGTGATCACTGAGTGAGGTCGTAGGGGATATGTGATCACTGAGTGAGGTGGTAGGGGATATGTGATCACTGAGTGAGGTGGTAGGGGATATGTGATCACTGAGTGAGGTGGTAGGGGATATGGGATCACTGAGTGAGGTTGTAGGGGATATGTGATCACTGAATGAGGTGGTAGGGGATATGTGATCACTGAGTGAGGTGGTAGGGGATATGTGATCACTGACTGAGGTGGTAGGGGATATGTGATCACTGAGTGAGGTGGTAGGGGATATGTGATCACTGAGTGAGGTGGTAGGGGATATGTGATCACTGACTGAGGTGGTAGGGGATATGTGATCACTGAGTGAGGTGGTAGGGGATATGTGATCACTGAGTGAGGTGGTAGGGGATATGTGATCACTGAGTGAGATGGTAGGGGATATGTGATCACTGAGTGAGGTGGTAAGGGATATGTGATCACTGAGTGAGGTGGTAGGGGATATGTCAGTGTAGACACTGTGCCTTTATGAAATAACTGAGGGAGTGTGTATTGCATTCATCAGGAAATCATACAGTCAGATATTGTTGTTATGTGGGAGGACAGATATTAATCTGTGTCCACATCACTGGCAATGTGATTCATCCTTCTGTTATGGAAACAGTTGAAGAACAAAGCTTGTTAGATCTTTACTCACAGGCTGAAGTGTTCTGTTATTTACTGTTATAGCCGAATATTTACTTCTCATCTAGATGTCACATTTTACACAATTAGATAATTAAGCAAGCCTTTCGACATTCTAAAGACATTTTCCATTTGCAGAATGTAAGTTGTATGGTTACCAGTTGTAAATAATGCAGGGGTTGGTCTGTAATGTTTGAATTAAACTTTAAAAACAAGCAATGGGGGAAAAAAGTGGGATATTGACTCAGTAAACTAAATGAACTTATTTTAGCTCTTTCATGGGAATTTAGGAGTTAGTAGTTCATAGATACACAAGATATACATGTGCATTCTGACATCTATGTTCTGCATACAGTGTTTCATGGGAATTTAGTAGTTCATAGATACACAAGATATACATGTGCATTCTGACATCTATGTTCTGCATACAGTGTTTCATGGGAATTTAGTAGATTATAGAAATATGTTCATTCCAACATCTATGTTCTGTATATATATTCTTTTAGGCTTTTTCTATTAAAATATGCAAGTCCATATGTCTTTATGGCTCTTTAAACTTTGATTTCACCTTGGTAATATTTAAGTAGAATACTTTCTTTTTGAAAACTCATAAAAATATTTTGTTGAAAATACCAGAGGTGTTCTGTGAGAGAGAAAGGCTATGCTGTGTAGCAGTTGAGGATAAATAGTTAAACATTACTAGTATTCCAGGATAAGTTGAACAACTCACAAAGTGCCTTGAGACAGAATTTGGGCTATCATATTAGGTTTGTTACAGGAAGAGAGGGTGAATGCATGTGCAGGTCATGACGATGACATTGACTACTCTCTTGTGGACACATGTTGCTCATAAGACCAGTAAGAGGTCGATGTGACAAGTCAATATCAGGAGTCTCGAAAATTTGTTTGCTGGAAGTAAACTTCAAACAAATATATATGTCAAGGCTTTGTAAGCATGGTCAAGTTATACATTCTCAAGCCGGAGAATTGGCCTAAAGTGTCACATGGAGAAGGATTGTACAAATGCCTCTGAGCATTGTCAAAAGCTAGCATCGCCACTGGTCTTGGCTCTCATGATACGTCTCAATTGTTCTCATACAGGGTTAATTGTCAGGTCACAACTCAACTTATCCTGGCCTACCAGTAGTTCTTGAGTGTATGTATATCTTCACTATATCTCATAAGGGATTTTATAGGCGCTTCACGCAACAAGGATCCTACCTGGTACACTATAAAGACTGTCATGGCTTCCGATTTACCTTTAATTGTGGTGGTAGTGACGTGATGTTTAATTCTGTGATAATTTAACTATTTGCCATTGTCTTATAAGAGCAATGTTGTGTACGAATCTGTGGCATGATTTTGTTGATTTTTCTTCTAAGACATTCATGCATAATCTTCAGAAAGATGTTTTGTCAATTTGTAAACAAATTATATTGAATTGTTTATGCTGTGCAAATTATTTTGTGTATGTTGAAGAGTCAGTAAGGCATTGTTGTTAAAGATGGTGAGGCCTGTCTTTGCTATTTTTGTTGATTTTTTTATCTCAGCAAATTTGTGACGCATAATCAGAACGAATTGTCTATTTGAAAACAATATTTTTAATAAACATAGTTATTGATCTTCATTTTAATTATGACATACTTTTTCATAGTAACAGTTGCTATCAAAAGCAAACACCTAAAGAACACAATTAGTTTTTTGAGACCCATGAAGATCTGGGGTAGAATAGGTCTTCAGCTACCCATGCTTGCCGTAAAAAGCGACTATGCTTGTCGTAAGAGGCGACTAATGGGATGAGGCGGTCAGGTGGTCAGGCTTGCTGATTTTGTTAATGCATGTCATCATATCCCAATTGCGTGGATCGATGATCATGATGCCTATCACTTTATTGTCTGGTCCAGACTCGATTATTTACAGACCGCCTTTATATAGCTGGACTATTGCTGAATGCGGCGTTAAACAACAAACAAACAAACGAAATAGTTTTTGAGCAAATTTTGAAAACATTAACACTGCATCAGCAGTCTATTTGAGGGTCACACACTTCACAGCAACTCAAAAAACTTCTTTGTCTATCTGTTCTAGAAATGTAACCATATGATTTAAAAAAAAGTGAAATTGGAGTTTGTTAAATTAGACAGTGTGACAAGAAATGGAGCCTTGTAACCTGGAGCTTGTCTTGCCTGTCACACTGTGACACATTACCAGTTAACCATTTGCTAATGTGATGTACCACAGGACTGCCTTGCTTGCAGATGACGTATGTCCAGATGGACGCTCCAATATTATTTGTACAGAGACTAGTTATGAGGTGGCATAGAAACCTAATTTACAGAATAGGAATAGCTAAAACTGAATGTGGGGCGAAAAGGGAAATGTAGGGCAGGCTTTTGACAGCTTGAAAAAGTGATCAAATTAATGGTTTTAATTTTTTGGTAAACAATATGTCTTCATTTTTTCCTGTGGTTAACCTTTTTAGGATTATGAAAATACATTACTATAAAATTTTGAAATTATGTTGTTTGATTAAGAAGACACCAAATGTTTAGTTTCATGTTCCAGTTTGGGAGAAAATTGAAGCACTATCTGCAGAAACGTGCATCGTCAAGCTTGAACCAAATGTAGTTGCTTCAGTTTTGAGATAGTAGGCTTGATTTTGAGTCATTGTACTTCCACAGATAGCATGAGAGAAAACCCTGATAGATACACAATCATGAACTTTTGTCTGAGAATTCAAGTGTTTTCAAGCTTGTTAAGAGTCCAGTTGAGATGGCCAATTGGCATAAACTGTGTGGAGATGTCTAACAGCACGTCAGTACTTGTCTGTACTTGATCTGCACTAATTATTGTATCGACCAAGGACAACCTCTGATTGACAGTTCTCTCTTCATGAAGAACCAGTTTTGCATAATGGAATATGATCCGATTTTTGCTGACTGCCCGTTTTATCAAAGTCTGTCTTATTTTAGAGTGTAAAAAACGATGAATCAATTCTTTCTGACAGTTTGATTTGCGTCAGGTGGATTGTGTTGAATAATGCTGATTAAAAGTTGTCGAGGATTTTCTCCAATGTGGCAAGTGTCATTCAGGCCTTATAGAACTGCTCATTTCAACGGCAGTATTTGGAAAACAATAAAGATGGCTGACATATTTTCATACGCATAGCTTTGCCAAGTGATTTGAGAGAATTGAATTGTTGAGTCATGAGGGGGGGTGGTCGGGTAGCCTAGTGGTTAAAGCTTTCGCTCGTCACGCCGAAGACCCGGGTTCGATTTCTGACATGGGTACAATGTGTGAAGCCCATTTTTGGTGTCCCTCGCCGTGATATTGCTGAAAAGCGGCGAAAAACCAAACTCACTCACTCACTCACTCACTCATTTTATTGGAGTATGTTATAAATTCCCCCTTCATTGCTCTTCTAGAATCACTGTCTTATCTCTCCATCATGTCCGTTCCTCATCTCTTGTCATTCCTCCCCATGGGGACCTGGGTGAGGGCTTGTTGAAGGAGGTGACTGAATGGATCAGGAGTCTTGGTTGGTTGTGTGTCTTTGTACCCCGAAGGCATGGGGTGTTGCTCATGATATCGACCACTGATTTTTCTAGGCCAGACTATATATGTAAAGTCTGCCATGAATATTGCTTGGCTTGAATATTGCTATATTTCTTTGGATTGGTCTTCAGCAACCCTTAATGTGATCGGCTGGTCTGACTTGGTTGATGCATGCCTTTGTATCCCAGTTGCATAGATTGATGTTCATGATGTCAGTCACTGGATTGCCTAGTCCAGACTCGATTATTTTTTTAAGCCCCCCCTCATATAACTGGAATATTGCTGAGTGAGGCATTAAACAACAATTAAAAAAATATTGCTGACTGCTTTTTACAACAACACCAACATTTCCACAATCTGTACAACAAGTGCATTCTTTTCTTGGTTTCCATATGCAGTCCAATCTGCTGGACTATGTATTAAATCCTGGCAGGTTGTCTTGTCACTGATCCATCAGTGGATGTAATGCTCCTGGACTGTACCACAATAACTTGATTAAACATGGTCTTAAGTTGATTGATTTTGGTTGTGCCGAAGACCTAGGTCACAGAATCAAAATGGCACTTTGGTGAACTTATACTTTTTCTTAAGCAGTATTGAATATTTAAACATTTGTACAGTGTCATATGCATTTCATTTTCTGTATTCACCGTATAAATCTCGGCACCCCCTTCTAGACCACACTGTAAACTGTTAGCTCTGAAAGTCCCTTGAAGTCTGTAATTGACATGAACACTTCGTATTGTCTTCTACATATTGCAGATCTTTTTACAGTAAACACAAAAGTGTATGTGGTTTTAATAAGCACCTCCTTTATAAATTGTTTAAAGTGGCCCAGACATTTATTATGGGAAATACGTTACTTAGATCTTAAAACTAAACTTCAGCCATTATCTTAAACAACTGTTGAGGTAGAGAGTGTCACAGCTCATACCTCTTCACGTTTTGCTTGTGTGTTTCTGGCTGCAATTGTTTACAATGTTTCTTCTTTGTTTCCAGTGCATGGTGTTTCTGAAGATGTCCGCCTGAGTGTGTACCAGGTGCATGATGGGAAGACGTGTGTCGTCTGCTTGGACACCTTCCACTTCCACTATGACTCCGCCTACCACATGGCCGTGTTTCTCATAGATAGTGTCTACAACATTCATGCCCTGGATGACCTGGAACTTATCAAGTCAGAGCAGTTTGATTTAGCCAATGAAATTGTGTCTACTTTGGATGAGAGACTTGTGAGTGCCCTGAAAAGCATATACCTTCCGATTGGTTGGAATATACTTGGTGATGATACAGGTACGTAGCTGTAGTAACAGTAGTTGTGTGGGTTAATAGCACTGGTTACAATGGGTCCCATTTGCATGTCTACGGGGTAACATAATGGATCAAGTTGTCAGGCTTGGTTTTGTTTGTTTGTTTGTTGTTTATTGAAGCGATAAGCAGTATTCCAGCTATATGACGGTGATTTGAAAATAATCCAGTCTGGACCAGATAATCCAGTGATTTATATCTTTAGCATCAACCAAGTCAGTGAGCCTGACGATTCCGTTGACATAGGTGATTAATGTATGTCATTGTACCACAGTGGCATGGTGATGTTGCTCATGGTATCAATCACTGGTTTGTCTGGACCAGACTCAATTATATACAGGCTCCCATAGATGGTGCTTAGTGTGGCATGAAACAACAAATGAAATAATTGTATCATTAGTTTAAGTTGTATTGGTTATAATAGTTATATTGCTTGAATTAGCTGTATTATTAATTTTACCTGGTTGCTTATAAAACTGACAAAGGGGATACTTATAAAAACAAAAATATAAATTATGAGAGTCAATTAACCAACAATAGCTAAAACATTCTGACCTATACATACCATCAGAAACTATTGTTTACAATTAATATTAATATTAATAAAACTAGGACATGTGTTGCAGTGCATTGGTACATTGACGGATGGTCATCACCCATCTTGTACTCATGCATGTCCATATCTGGAGTACCCGTGAAGATTCCGGGGTAGAATAGGTCTTCAGCAACCCATGCTTGCCGTAAAAGGTGACTATGCTTGTCGTAAAAGGCACTAACGGGATCGGGTGGTCAGACTCGCTGACTTGGTTGATGCATGTCATCGATCCCAATTGCGTGGATCGATGCTCATGATATTAATCACTGGATTGTCTGGTCCAGACTCGATTATTTACAGACCGCCGTCATAAAGCTGGAATATTGCTGAGTGCGACGTTAAACAACAAACCAACCAACAACCAACCATATCTGGAGAATGAGTTTCTATAAAACACTTGGGAGAAATCTGTTGTTGCTGGGTTGAATTAGCTGGGCATGGATGCCCTAGTGGCCTGCGATGTGTTGTGGGGAGTTGCGACCAGTCAAGGGAGCACCTTCTGGTCATTGGTTGGTTGGTTTGGATCACATGATTTGCACCTTTTTCCTTGGTCTGTCAACACCTTGGACTTGGGTTACACTGAACTGACACTGCTTTAGATGAGAGACGTGTGATATATAGCAACACAAACTCAACTTATCACTAAGATTTTTTTAAACTATTTGTAGGAAAAGTGAAGGAAGCTACTGTACAATCCCCATTTGCCTCCATGTGTGCACGGAGTTCAAATAATTTCAGTTATAATAATGATTGTCAGTGAGTGATATTGAATCCTGTGAGCCAGAATGGTTAAACTTAAATAGTAGACAAATATAGTGTTTGAGATGGAGGTTATGATGAGGGGGAAAGAATGTTTATATCTTTGATATTAAAATGCACATGTAATAAAGTAAATATGATTATCAAACATAAAATTCCTGAATGTTTCATTGTGTGATTGTTTGAGCAGTGGCAAGGTATCCATGCTACTGATGTATATATAGAATGCAATGAGATGGGCTCCAGATACAGTCAAACCTTGCTAGTCTGGACAGGACAATTCCCACTAAAGTCGTCCATATTACGAAAACATGTCTACTGATAATGTCCCCTAGTATACATAGGAGGTCCAAACAGTAATCATCATGCAGACAGGTGTGTCAGGAGCAGATGTTAGGAGATCATTATTGAAATAAAGAAATAAGTGTATTTCTTTGGCTTGGCTATTATAAATTATCAATGACGAAATAAATGAAAGTATTCCTGGTGGAGCTAATCTCTGATGAAATTTATGTATTGTATGCACTGCTGTTTGTCACTGTGTTACCTCCCTTGATTAAATGTTACTGTAGTTGGCGGTCAAACTCCTCGTCAATGAAATGATCACCATCATGGGATAGCGTGTAACCTATTTCATTCTTAAAACTGAAGGGCAATTTGGAAGTGGAACAAAACCTTGCAGTATGTTTATGGCAATTTGTTGTAATACGCATCAATACAGACCTAATTATCACAATATACTGCAGTACAAACTACCAGGCCTTCCACTAGTACTGAGTGATGTCCCTTTGTGCACATGTCGTAATAGTAATCTATTGAAGACTTCCAGGCCTTCCACTAGTACAGAGTTATGTATCTTAGTGCACATGTCGTAATAGTAATCTATTGAAGACTTCCGGGCCTTCCACTAGTTCTGAGTGATGTCCCTTAGTGCACATGTCGTAATAGTAATCTATTGAAGACTTCCGGGCCTTCCACTAGTACAGAGTTATGTATCTTAGTGCACATGTCGTAATAGTAATCTATTGAAGACTTCCAGGCCTTCCACTAGTACAGAGTTATGTATCTTAGTGCACATGTCGTAATAGTAATCTATTGAAGACTTCCAGGCCTTCCACTAGTATCTTAGTGCCCATGTCGTAATAGTAATCTATTGAAGACTTCCGGGCCTTCCACTAGTACAGAGTTATGTATCTTAGTGCACATGTCGTAATAGTAATCTATTGAAGACTTCCGGGCCTTCCACTAGTACAGAGTTATGTATCTTAGTGCACATGTCGTAATAGTAATCTATTGAAGACTTCCAGGCCTTCCACTAGTACAGAGTTATGTATCTTAGTGCACATGTCGTAATAGTAATCTATTGAAGACTTCCAGGCCTTCCACTAGTATCTTAGTGCCCATGTCGTAATAGTAATCTATTGAAGACTTCCGGGCCTTCCACTAGTACAGAGTTATGTATCTTAGTGCACATGTCGTAATAGTAATCTATTGAAGACTTCCAGGCCTTCCACTAGTATCTTAGTGCCCATGTCGTAATAGTAATCTATTGAAGACTTCCGGGCCTTCCACTAGTTCTGAGTGATGTCCCTTAGTGCCCATGTCGTAATAGTAATCTATTGAAGACTTCCGGGCCTTCCACTAGTACAGAGTTATGTATCTTAGTGCACATGTCGTAATAGTTATCTATTGAAGACTTCCAGGCCTTCCACTAGTATCTTAGTGCCCATGTCGTAATAGTAATTTATTGAACACTTCCAGGTACTGACAGGGTTTCATGGTACCTGTTTCAATATGGCTGGTTGTAGCTTCCTCTTGACTGATTTTGTACCATGTGTAAATGACAGGGTGATTCACTATAGTCGCCCATTGATTGACTTTACTTTTCACTGTGAAAATCATTTCACTTGCCGCCACTACATTTAAAGTACTTTGTATTTGTAGATGATTTGTGTCAGGATCGCGAGACACTTCTTCATTTCGCGGCTCGCCTTGGCCTAAGGGAGGTAAGCCTGTTTCTCCTGGAGCAACCAGGGGGAGAGACTGCCACTCAAATCAAGAATCGCCACGGTGAAACTCCTGCTGAGATCGCCACGGAACACGGATATCAGGAAGTTGCCGAACTTATCTCAGGGTAGGTAGTATCTCTAGTTTGCTCTGATGCAAAGAGTCTGCATATTTGTTTAATTTGAAAATATGCTATTAAATTTCCTGATTGGGTCAGTCGTGATGCAGATAATATACACAATATTGTCAGATTATCATATTTTGAAATAAACCCTGTAAAAGTCATTATTTATAATAATGATGTTGACCCCCTGCAATACAGCTATTAACCCATTGACCCAACAAGAGGTTATGGTGACATCAAGATTAGGGATGCTTGGGTCAACCCAGCTTACTTCATTTTTATCTGCATGCAGTTCAGTGCATATCGGACACCCCACCCTTATGTATTACGTCAGCCAGACCAAATCCAGCCCTCGTGTTATAAAGAGGCTGTTGGTTAGCTCCATGATCTGCGTGTTTGCTTGCCATACAAAAGAGATGCCACACATAACGTGATGATGATGATGATGATGATGATGATGATGATTAGGTAGCACTCTGGTCTGTGTGGTGGCTTGCCACACAGATTGTTTGGGTTTCTTATAATTGGCTGAAAATGATGTTGATGTTTATTACAGTACAAGACTTTGAAAACCATTTTGTATGGTTTTATTTTTGTGAAATTTGCTGCCCTTTATCTCAGGTTTGCTGGAAATAGTTGGAAAGTTCTTCAGTTCTGGGATAATACTGACCCTACTCTATTCTTCAGCTGTGCAGTATTTAGTTCAGACAAACGTTAACTAGCATGATATTGATTATAAGCCATGCTGAGGCTGGTCATGTCCAAGAACAAAACACGATGTAAGGTTTGGAACAATATTTAGACAATGCAGATATTTTGTGTGTACTGGTAGATCTGGTGGCTTCCTGCCATGCTAAAATCCTGATGTGGACATGCCAGCAGGTGGCGTCGGTGTTCTCTGTCTCCTCTCTATGAAGCTCTCAAGGATTTTGTATTTCTATGTGGGTAATTTGAGTTAAGTAGTCTGAACAACTGATGGATTTATTGACATTTTTGTATGCAGCTG
>NW_025964307.1:0-17209 GCF_023055435.1 Haliotis rufescens
TTCGTTATGGTAGTTTATTATTCGTTGGGATATTGGGGTGAGTAGAGGGTGTTTTCTAGTTAGTGCCTGGTTTTGGGGACGTATGTTTTGGTTTAGCATGTTTTGGAGAAGGGGGTTTGATTGAGATGCTGCCCAGAAGTTTAGTGTTAAGTGTTGTCTACGTAAATTTAGTGGCATTTCTCCTGTAAGGGCCTGAAGTGATGTGAGGGAGGTGCCATGTTGAGTACGTGTTACTAGTTTGAGGGCTTGATATTGTATTGAATCTAGTTTTTTGGTTAGGGTTTCGTTTAGGGTATCGTATATGGCACAGCCGTAGTCTAGTTTAGATCTGATTAGGGATGTGTAGAGGCTGAGGAGGGTATCTTTAGAGGCTCCCCAGTTGGAGCCGGTTAGGCATCTTAGTGTGTTTAGATCTTTGCTACATCTGGTGGTTAGGTTTTGGACGTGAGCATCCCAGGAGAGATGCTCGTCGAAGATTAGACCTAGGAATTTAGTTTGCTTTTGAAATATGATTGGTTTATTGTTTAGTTTGAGGAGAGGGGAGGCCCGTCTCATATTTTTGTGTTTGAATACTATTCCTGTCGTTTTTTCGGAGCCAAACGCGACCATAACCACATACCAGTAGCTCACCAACTAAACCACCAGGTACAAAACCTAGTTAAAATAGCAAAAACTAGAGACTGGAAAAAATTCTGTGAGGGATTAAACAACCGTACAGACGCCAGAACGGTCTGGCGTAAAATCCACGCCGTTAGAGGCCTAAAACGTCACCAAAAGACACCTAACATAAATAACTCAACAACCCCTAGCGAAAAAGCAGACAACCTAGCAAACCACTTTTCGGCCACAAGCAGTAATAACAATTTCAGTGACAAATTCCAACTAAAACTTAAAACAGAAACCAAACCTAGCCAAGACCCAAATAATGACGCCCTAGAAATAAATCAGCCGTACACAATAGAAGAACTCAATTATGTACTCCAAAATAGGAAAAAGGGAACAGCCCCAGGACTAGACCTAACCTCCTACCAAATATTAAAAAAACTCCCCCCTAAATTACTCCAGACACTACTCAAACTATATAACCTAATCTACATAAAAGGCCATGTACCAACCCCCTGGAAAGAGGCGCTAATCATACCTATTCCCAAACCCGGTAAACCAACCAACCAAGCTAACTCTTATAGACCAATCTCTCTTACTTCCAACCTTTGCAAAGTAATGGAATCCATGGCCAAAAATAGACTTCAACACTATCTATCTCAAAATAACATAATAAACTCAGATCAAAGCGGTTTCACTCCTGGCCGCTCCACCCTAGATAACCTCGCTCGTCTCGAACAGGATATTAAAACCGGTCAACTAAACAAACAATACACAACAGGCATCTTTCTGGACTTCTCTAAAGCCTTTGATATGGTATGGCATAACGGATTAATCCAAAAACTTAAAAAAATAGGACTTAAAGGTCAAATCGTAAACTACATCCAAAGCTTCCTCCAAAACCGCAAAATTACAGTGGGTATAGACCAGGCCTTATCAGAGCAGTGTCCCCTGGAAAACGGCACCCCTCAAGGCAGCATTCTTAGCCTGAAACTGCAGCTTCCTAACCATCACTACAAACATACACATCACCTCATTCAGGTGTCTTGTAAGCAAAACTTCACATATATTCCATTTCAGTTCAAACATTTTTATACTTCCCTGTACATGGCACTACATTCACCCGTTCGCTTTATGCAAAGATTATTGGTAGGAAGAACGAGACGGAAATGGCTTTATTTGCATTTTAGGCTGCATAGACATGCACCTTGCGCCAGGTACCCAGGGGAGGTAACTTCCATGTCAACACCCAAGTTTCCTTCCGGGTCCTATCTTTCTCCTTGGGAGCTACTCAGCAAAATAAACACATCATCATCAACAACAACAACAACAACAACAACAACAACAACAACTGAACATGTCATGATAGACAAACAGAATGAAAAAAAGGCATTTCTATTTTTGATTGTTTTTTCCAGGGGAGAGCGCGAACGCAGTCCCCCACACTTATAAATTGCGCACCCGAGTCGTCCACATTTGGGATGATCGCAGGGGTCAACCAAGCCGATGTGCAATGGAAAGGTCTCGCCCCGGGCCCACAGCCTTGCGGATCACTGTTAAGCCTGTGCCAGGTAAGTATGCCTGAAACTGCAGCTTCCTAACCATCACTACAAACATACACATCACCTCATTCAGGTGTCTTGTAAGCAAAACTTCACATATATTCCATTTCAGTTCAAACATTTTTATACTTCCCTGTACATGGCACTACATTCACCCGTTCGCTTTATGCAAAGATTATTGGTAGGAAGAACGAGACGGAAATGGCTTTATTTGCATTTTAGGCTGCATAGACATGCACCTTGCGCCAGGTACCCAGGGGAGGTAACTTCCATGTCAACACCCAAGTTTCCTTCCGGGTCCTATCTTTCTCCTTGGGAGCTACTCAGCAAAATAAACACATCATCATCAACAACAACAACAACAACAACAACAACAACAACAACTGAACATGTCATGATAGACAAACAGAATGAAAAAAAGGCATTTCTATTTTTGATTGTTTTTTCCAGGGGAGAGCGCGAACGCAGTCCCCCACACTTATAAATTGCGCACCCGAGTCGTCCACATTTGGGATGATCGCAGGGGTCAACCAAGCCGATGTGCAATGGAAAGGTCTCGCCCCGGGCCCACAGCCTTGCGGATCACTGTTAAGCCTGTGCCAGGTAAGTATGCCTGAAACTGCAGCTTCCTAACCATCACTACAAACATACACATCACCTCATTCAGGTGTCTTGTAAGCAAAACTTCACATATATTCCATTTCAGTTCAAACATTTTTATACTTCCCTGTACATGGCACTACATTCACCCGTTCGCTTTATGCAAAGATTATTGGTAGGAAGAACGAGACGGAAATGGCTTTATTTGCATTTTAGGCTGCATAGACATGCACCTTGCGCCAGGTACCCAGGGGAGGTAACTTCCATGTCAACACCCAAGTTTCCTTCCGGGTCCTATCTTTCTCCTTGGGAGCTACTCAGCAAAATAAACACATCATCATCAACAACAACAACAACAACAACAACAACAACAACAACTGAACATGTCATGATAGACAAACAGAATGAAAAAAAGGCATTTCTATTTTTGATTGTTTTTTCCAGGGGAGAGCGCGAACGCAGTCCCCCACACTTATAAATTGCGCACCCGAGTCGTCCACATTTGGGATGATCGCAGGGGTCAACCAAGCCGATGTGCAATGGAAAGGTCTCGCCCCGGGCCCACAGCCTTGCGGATCACTGTTAAGCCTGTGCCAGGTAAGTATGCCTGAAACTGCAGCTTCCTAACCATCACTACAAACATACACATCACCTCATTCAGGTGTCTTGTAAGCAAAACTTCACATATATTCCATTTCAGTTCAAACATTTTTATACTTCCCTGTACATGGCACTACATTCACCCGTTCGCTTTATGCAAAGATTATTGGTAGGAAGAACGAGACGGAAATGGCTTTATTTGCATTTTAGGCTGCATAGACATGCACCTTGCGCCAGGTACCCAGGGGAGGTAACTTCCATGTCAACACCCAAGTTTCCTTCCGGGTCCTATCTTTCTCCTTGGGAGCTACTCAGCAAAATAAACACATCATCATCAACAACAACAACAACAACAACAACAACAACAACAACTGAACATGTCATGATAGACAAACAGAATGAAAAAAAGGCATTTCTATTTTTGATTGTTTTTTCCAGGGGAGAGCGCGAACGCAGTCCCCCACACTTATAAATTGCGCACCCGAGTCGTCCACATTTGGGATGATCGCAGGGGTCAACCAAGCCGATGTGCAATGGAAAGGTCTCGCCCCGGGCCCACAGCCTTGCGGATCACTGTTAAGCCTGTGCCAGGTAAGTATGCCTGAAACTGCAGCTTCCTAACCATCACTACAAACATACACATCACCTCATTCAGGTGTCTTGTAAGCAAAACTTCACATATATTCCATTTCAGTTCAAACATTTTTATACTTCCCTGTACATGGCACTACATTCACCCGTTCGCTTTATGCAAAGATTATTGGTAGGAAGAACGAGACGGAAATGGCTTTATTTGCATTTTAGGCTGCATAGACATGCACCTTGCGCCAGGTACCCAGGGGAGGTAACTTCCATGTCAACACCCAAGTTTCCTTCCGGGTCCTATCTTTCTCCTTGGGAGCTACTCAGCAAAATAAACACATCATCATCAACAACAACAACAACAACAACAACAACAACAACAACTGAACATGTCATGATAGACAAACAGAATGAAAAAAAGGCATTTCTATTTTTGATTGTTTTTTCCAGGGGAGAGCGCGAACGCAGTCCCCCACACTTATAAATTGCGCACCCGAGTCGTCCACATTTGGGATGATCGCAGGGGTCAACCAAGCCGATGTGCAATGGAAAGGTCTCGCCCCGGGCCCACAGCCTTGCGGATCACTGTTAAGCCTGTGCCAGGTAAGTATGCCTGAAACTGCAGCTTCCTAACCATCACTACAAACATACACATCACCTCATTCAGGTGTCTTGTAAGCAAAACTTCACATATATTCCATTTCAGTTCAAACATTTTTATACTTCCCTGTACATGGCACTACATTCACCCGTTCGCTTTATGCAAAGATTATTGGTAGGAAGAACGAGACGGAAATGGCTTTATTTGCATTTTAGGCTGCATAGACATGCACCTTGCGCCAGGTACCCAGGGGAGGTAACTTCCATGTCAACACCCAAGTTTCCTTCCGGGTCCTATCTTTCTCCTTGGGAGCTACTCAGCAAAATAAACACATCATCATCAACAACAACAACAACAACAACAACAACAACAACAACTGAACATGTCATGATAGACAAACAGAATGAAAAAAAGGCATTTCTATTTTTGATTGTTTTTTCCAGGGGAGAGCGCGAACGCAGTCCCCCACACTTATAAATTGCGCACCCGAGTCGTCCACATTTGGGATGATCGCAGGGGTCAACCAAGCCGATGTGCAATGGAAAGGTCTCGCCCCGGGCCCACAGCCTTGCGGATCACTGTTAAGCCTGTGCCAGGTAAGTATGCCTGAAACTGCAGCTTCCTAACCATCACTACAAACATACACATCACCTCATTCAGGTGTCTTGTAAGCAAAACTTCACATATATTCCATTTCAGTTCAAACATTTTTATACTTCCCTGTACATGGCACTACATTCACCCGTTCGCTTTATGCAAAGATTATTGGTAGGAAGAACGAGACGGAAATGGCTTTATTTGCATTTTAGGCTGCATAGACATGCACCTTGCGCCAGGTACCCAGGGGAGGTAACTTCCATGTCAACACCCAAGTTTCCTTCCGGGTCCTATCTTTCTCCTTGGGAGCTACTCAGCAAAATAAACACATCATCATCAACAACAACAACAACAACAACAACAACAACAACAACTGAACATGTCATGATAGACAAACAGAATGAAAAAAAGGCATTTCTATTTTTGATTGTTTTTTCCAGGGGAGAGCGCGAACGCAGTCCCCCACACTTATAAATTGCGCACCCGAGTCGTCCACATTTGGGATGATCGCAGGGGTCAACCAAGCCGATGTGCAATGGAAAGGTCTCGCCCCGGGCCCACAGCCTTGCGGATCACTGTTAAGCCTGTGCCAGGTAAGTATGCCTGAAACTGCAGCTTCCTAACCATCACTACAAACATACACATCACCTCATTCAGGTGTCTTGTAAGCAAAACTTCACATATATTCCATTTCAGTTCAAACATTTTTATACTTCCCTGTACATGGCACTACATTCACCCGTTCGCTTTATGCAAAGATTATTGGTAGGAAGAACGAGACGGAAATGGCTTTATTTGCATTTTAGGCTGCATAGACATGCACCTTGCGCCAGGTACCCAGGGGAGGTAACTTCCATGTCAACACCCAAGTTTCCTTCCGGGTCCTATCTTTCTCCTTGGGAGCTACTCAGCAAAATAAACACATCATCATCAACAACAACAACAACAACAACAACAACAACAACAACAACTGAACATGTCATGATAGACAAACAGAATGAAAAAAAGGCATTTCTATTTTTGATTGTTTTTTCCAGGGGAGAGCGCGAACGCAGTCCCCCACACTTATAAATTGCGCACCCGAGTCGTCCACATTTGGGATGATCGCAGGGGTCAACCAAGCCGATGTGCAATGGAAAGGTCTCGCCCCGGGCCCACAGCCTTGCGGATCACTGTTAAGCCTGTGCCAGGTAAGTATGCCTGAAACTGCAGCTTCCTAACCATCACTACAAACATACACATCACCTCATTCAGGTGTCTTGTAAGCAAAACTTCACATATATTCCATTTCAGTTCAAACATTTTTATACTTCCCTGTACATGGCACTACATTCACCCGTTCGCTTTATGCAAAGATTATTGGTAGGAAGAACGAGACGGAAATGGCTTTATTTGCATTTTAGGCTGCATAGACATGCACCTTGCGCCAGGTACCCAGGGGAGGTAACTTCCATGTCAACACCCAAGTTTCCTTCCGGGTCCTATCTTTCTCCTTGGGAGCTACTCAGCAAAATAAACACATCATCATCAACAACAACAACAACAACAACAACAACAACAACAACAACTGAACATGTCATGATAGACAAACAGAATGAAAAAAAGGCATTTCTATTTTTGATTGTTTTTTCCAGGGGAGAGCGCGAACGCAGTCCCCCACACTTATAAATTGCGCACCCGAGTCGTCCACATTTGGGATGATCGCAGGGGTCAACCAAGCCGATGTGCAATGGAAAGGTCTCGCCCCGGGCCCACAGCCTTGCGGATCACTGTTAAGCCTGTGCCAGGTAAGTATGCCTGAAACTGCAGCTTCCTAACCATCACTACAAACATACACATCACCTCATTCAGGTGTCTTGTAAGCAAAACTTCAC
This sequence comes from Haliotis rufescens, assembly GCF_023055435.1. Lineage (NCBI taxonomy): Eukaryota > Metazoa > Mollusca > Gastropoda > Lepetellida > Haliotidae > Haliotis > Haliotis rufescens. The sequence goes on from NW_025964307.1 coordinate 7,020, forward strand.
ATATATTCCATTTCAGTTCAAACATTTTTATACTTCCCTGTACATGGCACTACATTCACCCGTTCGCTTTATGCAAAGATTATTGGTAGGAAGAACGAGACGGAAATGGCTTTATTTGCATTTTAGGCTGCATAGACATGCACCTTGCGCCAGGTACCCAGGGGAGGTAACTTCCATGTCAACACCCAAGTTTCCTTCCGGGTCCTATCTTTCTCCTTGGGAGCTACTCAGCAAAATAAACACATCATCATCAACAACAACAACAACAACAACAACAACAACAACAACTGAACATGTCATGATAGACAAACAGAATGAAAAAAAGGCATTTCTATTTTTGATTGTTTTTTCCAGGGGAGAGCGCGAACGCAGTCCCCCACACTTATAAATTGCGCACCCGAGTCGTCCACATTTGGGATGATCGCAGGGGTCAACCAAGCCGATGTGCAATGGAAAGGTCTCGCCCCGGGCCCACAGCCTTGCGGATCACTGTTAAGCCTGTGCCAGGTAAGTATGCCTGAAACTGCAGCTTCCTAACCATCACTACAAACATACACATCACCTCATTCAGGTGTCTTGTAAGCAAAACTTCACATATATTCCATTTCAGTTCAAACATTTTTATACTTCCCTGTACATGGCACTACATTCACCCGTTCGCTTTATGCAAAGATTATTGGTAGGAAGAACGAGACGGAAATGGCTTTATTTGCATTTTAGGCTGCATAGACATGCACCTTGCGCCAGGTACCCAGGGGAGGTAACTTCCATGTCAACACCCAAGTTTCCTTCCGGGTCCTATCTTTCTCCTTGGGAGCTACTCAGCAAAATAAACACATCATCATCAACAACAACAACAACAACAACAACAACAACAACAACTGAACATGTCATGATAGACAAACAGAATGAAAAAAAGGCATTTCTATTTTTGATTGTTTTTTCCAGGGGAGAGCGCGAACGCAGTCCCCCACACTTATAAATTGCGCACCCGAGTCGTCCACATTTGGGATGATCGCAGGGGTCAACCAAGCCGATGTGCAATGGAAAGGTCTCGCCCCGGGCCCACAGCCTTGCGGATCACTGTTAAGCCTGTGCCAGGTAAGTATGCCTGAAACTGCAGCTTCCTAACCATCACTACAAACATACACATCACCTCATTCAGGTGTCTTGTAAGCAAAACTTCACATATATTCCATTTCAGTTCAAACATTTTTATACTTCCCTGTACATGGCACTACATTCACCCGTTCGCTTTATGCAAAGATTATTGGTAGGAAGAACGAGACGGAAATGGCTTTATTTGCATTTTAGGCTGCATAGACATGCACCTTGCGCCAGGTACCCAGGGGAGGTAACTTCCATGTCAACACCCAAGTTTCCTTCCGGGTCCTATCTTTCTCCTTGGGAGCTACTCAGCAAAATAAACACATCATCATCAACAACAACAACAACAACAACAACAACAACAACTGAACATGTCATGATAGACAAACAGAATGAAAAAAAGGCATTTCTATTTTTGATTGTTTTTTCCAGGGGAGAGCGCGAACGCAGTCCCCCACACTTATAAATTGCGCACCCGAGTCGTCCACATTTGGGATGATCGCAGGGGTCAACCAAGCCGATGTGCAATGGAAAGGTCTCGCCCCGGGCCCACAGCCTTGCGGATCACTGTTAAGCCTGTGCCAGGTAAGTATGCCTGAAACTGCAGCTTCCTAACCATCACTACAAACATACACATCACCTCATTCAGGTGTCTTGTAAGCAAAACTTCACATATATTCCATTTCAGTTCAAACATTTTTATACTTCCCTGTACATGGCACTACATTCACCCGTTCGCTTTATGCAAAGATTATTGGTAGGAAGAACGAGACGGAAATGGCTTTATTTGCATTTTAGGCTGCATAGACATGCACCTTGCGCCAGGTACCCAGGGGAGGTAACTTCCATGTCAACACCCAAGTTTCCTTCCGGGTCCTATCTTTCTCCTTGGGAGCTACTCAGCAAAATAAACACATCATCATCAACAACAACAACAACAACAACAACAACAACAACAACTGAACATGTCATGATAGACAAACAGAATGAAAAAAAGGCATTTCTATTTTTGATTGTTTTTTCCAGGGGAGAGCGCGAACGCAGTCCCCCACACTTATAAATTGCGCACCCGAGTCGTCCACATTTGGGATGATCGCAGGGGTCAACCAAGCCGATGTGCAATGGAAAGGTCTCGCCCCGGGCCCACAGCCTTGCGGATCACTGTTAAGCCTGTGCCAGGTAAGTATGCCTGAAACTGCAGCTTCCTAACCATCACTACAAACATACACATCACCTCATTCAGGTGTCTTGTAAGCAAAACTTCACATATATTCCATTTCAGTTCAAACATTTTTATACTTCCCTGTACATGGCACTACATTCACCCGTTCGCTTTATGCAAAGATTATTGGTAGGAAGAACGAGACGGAAATGGCTTTATTTGCATTTTAGGCTGCATAGACATGCACCTTGCGCCAGGTACCCAGGGGAGGTAACTTCCATGTCAACACCCAAGTTTCCTTCCGGGTCCTATCTTTCTCCTTGGGAGCTACTCAGCAAAATAAACACATCATCATCAACAACAACAACAACAACAACAACAACAACAACAACTGAACATGTCATGATAGACAAACAGAATGAAAAAAAGGCATTTCTATTTTTGATTGTTTTTTCCAGGGGAGAGCGCGAACGCAGTCCCCCACACTTATAAATTGCGCACCCGAGTCGTCCACATTTGGGATGATCGCAGGGGTCAACCAAGCCGATGTGCAATGGAAAGGTCTCGCCCCGGGCCCACAGCCTTGCGGATCACTGTTAAGCCTGTGCCAGGTAAGTATGCCTGAAACTGCAGCTTCCTAACCATCACTACAAACATACACATCACCTCATTCAGGTGTCTTGTAAGCAAAACTTCACATATATTCCATTTCAGTTCAAACATTTTTATACTTCCCTGTACATGGCACTACATTCACCCGTTCGCTTTATGCAAAGATTATTGGTAGGAAGAACGAGACGGAAATGGCTTTATTTGCATTTTAGGCTGCATAGACATGCACCTTGCGCCAGGTACCCAGGGGAGGTAACTTCCATGTCAACACCCAAGTTTCCTTCCGGGTCCTATCTTTCTCCTTGGGAGCTACTCAGCAAAATAAACACATCATCATCAACAACAACAACAACAACAACAACAACAACAACAACTGAACATGTCATGATAGACAAACAGAATGAAAAAAAGGCATTTCTATTTTTGATTGTTTTTTCCAGGGGAGAGCGCGAACGCAGTCCCCCACACTTATAAATTGCGCACCCGAGTCGTCCACATTTGGGATGATCGCAGGGGTCAACCAAGCCGATGTGCAATGGAAAGGTCTCGCCCCGGGCCCACAGCCTTGCGGATCACTGTTAAGCCTGTGCCAGGTAAGTATGCCTGAAACTGCAGCTTCCTAACCATCACTACAAACATACACATCACCTCATTCAGGTGTCTTGTAAGCAAAACTTCACATATATTCCATTTCAGTTCAAACATTTTTATACTTCCCTGTACATGGCACTACATTCACCCGTTCGCTTTATGCAAAGATTATTGGTAGGAAGAACGAGACGGAAATGGCTTTATTTGCATTTTAGGCTGCATAGACATGCACCTTGCGCCAGGTACCCAGGGGAGGTAACTTCCATGTCAACACCCAAGTTTCCTTCCGGGTCCTATCTTTCTCCTTGGGAGCTACTCAGCAAAATAAACACATCATCATCAACAACAACAACAACAACAACAACAACAACAACAACTGAACATGTCATGATAGACAAACAGAATGAAAAAAAGGCATTTCTATTTTTGATTGTTTTTTCCAGGGGAGAGCGCGAACGCAGTCCCCCACACTTATAAATTGCGCACCCGAGTCGTCCACATTTGGGATGATCGCAGGGGTCAACCAAGCCGATGTGCAATGGAAAGGTCTCGCCCCGGGCCCACAGCCTTGCGGATCACTGTTAAGCCTGTGCCAGGTAAGTATGCCTGAAACTGCAGCTTCCTAACCATCACTACAAACATACACATCACCTCATTCAGGTGTCTTGTAAGCAAAACTTCACATATATTCCATTTCAGTTCAAACATTTTTATACTTCCCTGTACATGGCACTACATTCACCCGTTCGCTTTATGCAAAGATTATTGGTAGGAAGAACGAGACGGAAATGGCTTTATTTGCATTTTAGGCTGCATAGACATGCACCTTGCGCCAGGTACCCAGGGGAGGTAACTTCCATGTCAACACCCAAGTTTCCTTCCGGGTCCTATCTTTCTCCTTGGGAGCTACTCAGCAAAATAAACACATCATCATCAACAACAACAACAACAACAACAACAACAACAACAACTGAACATGTCATGATAGACAAACAGAATGAAAAAAAGGCATTTCTATTTTTGATTGTTTTTTCCAGGGGAGAGCGCGAACGCAGTCCCCCACACTTATAAATTGCGCACCCGAGTCGTCCACATTTGGGATGATCGCAGGGGTCAACCAAGCCGATGTGCAATGGAAAGGTCTCGCCCCGGGCCCACAGCCTTGCGGATCACTGTTAAGCCTGTGCCAGGTAAGTATGCCTGAAACTGCAGCTTCCTAACCATCACTACAAACATACACATCACCTCATTCAGGTGTCTTGTAAGCAAAACTTCACATATATTCCATTTCAGTTCAAACATTTTTATACTTCCCTGTACATGGCACTACATTCACCCGTTCGCTTTATGCAAAGATTATTGGTAGGAAGAACGAGACGGAAATGGCTTTATTTGCATTTTAGGCTGCATAGACATGCACCTTGCGCCAGGTACCCAGGGGAGGTAACTTCCATGTCAACACCCAAGTTTCCTTCCGGGTCCTATCTTTCTCCTTGGGAGCTACTCAGCAAAATAAACACATCATCATCAACAACAACAACAACAACAACAACAACAACAACAACTGAACATGTCATGATAGACAAACAGAATGAAAAAAAGGCATTTCTATTTTTGATTGTTTTTTCCAGGGGAGAGCGCGAACGCAGTCCCCCACACTTATAAATTGCGCACCCGAGTCGTCCACATTTGGGATGATCGCAGGGGTCAACCAAGCCGATGTGCAATGGAAAGGTCTCGCCCCGGGCCCACAGCCTTGCGGATCACTGTTAAGCCTGTGCCAGGTAAGTATGCCTGAAACTGCAGCTTCCTAACCATCACTACAAACATACACATCACCTCATTCAGGTGTCTTGTAAGCAAAACTTCACATATATTCCATTTCAGTTCAAACATTTTTATACTTCCCTGTACATGGCACTACATTCACCCGTTCGCTTTATGCAAAGATTATTGGTAGGAAGAACGAGACGGAAATGGCTTTATTTGCATTTTAGGCTGCATAGACATGCACCTTGCGCCAGGTACCCAGGGGAGGTAACTTCCATGTCAACACCCAAGTTTCCTTCCGGGTCCTATCTTTCTCCTTGGGAGCTACTCAGCAAAATAAACACATCATCATCAACAACAACAACAACAACAACAACAACAACAACAACTGAACATGTCATGATAGACAAACAGAATGAAAAAAAGGCATTTCTATTTTTGATTGTTTTTTCCAGGGGAGAGCGCGAACGCAGTCCCCCACACTTATAAATTGCGCACCCGAGTCGTCCACATTTGGGATGATCGCAGGGGTCAACCAAGCCGATGTGCAATGGAAAGGTCTCGCCCCGGGCCCACAGCCTTGCGGATCACTGTTAAGCCTGTGCCAGGTAAGTATGCCTGAAACTGCAGCTTCCTAACCATCACTACAAACATACACATCACCTCATTCAGGTGTCTTGTAAGCAAAACTTCACATATATTCCATTTCAGTTCAAACATTTTTATACTTCCCTGTACATGGCACTACATTCACCCGTTCGCTTTATGCAAAGATTATTGGTAGGAAGAACGAGACGGAAATGGCTTTATTTGCATTTTAGGCTGCATAGACATGCACCTTGCGCCAGGTACCCAGGGGAGGTAACTTCCATGTCAACACCCAAGTTTCCTTCCGGGTCCTATCTTTCTCCTTGGGAGCTACTCAGCAAAATAAACACATCATCATCAACAACAACAACAACAACAACAACAACAACAACAACTGAACATGTCATGATAGACAAACAGAATGAAAAAAAGGCATTTCTATTTTTGATTGTTTTTTCCAGGGGAGAGCGCGAACGCAGTCCCCCACACTTATAAATTGCGCACCCGAGTCGTCCACATTTGGGATGATCGCAGGGGTCAACCAAGCCGATGTGCAATGGAAAGGTCTCGCCCCGGGCCCACAGCCTTGCGGATCACTGTTAAGCCTGTGCCAGGTAAGTATGCCTGAAACTGCAGCTTCCTAACCATCACTACAAACATACACATCACCTCATTCAGGTGTCTTGTAAGCAAAACTTCACATATATTCCATTTCAGTTCAAACATTTTTATACTTCCCTGTACATGGCACTACATTCACCCGTTCGCTTTATGCAAAGATTATTGGTAGGAAGAACGAGACGGAAATGGCTTTATTTGCATTTTAGGCTGCATAGACATGCACCTTGCGCCAGGTACCCAGGGGAGGTAACTTCCATGTCAACACCCAAGTTTCCTTCCGGGTCCTATCTTTCTCCTTGGGAGCTACTCAGCAAAATAAACACATCATCATCAACAACAACAACAACAACAACAACAACAACAACTGAACATGTCATGATAGACAAACAGAATGAAAAAAAGGCATTTCTATTTTTGATTGTTTTTTCCAGGGGAGAGCGCGAACGCAGTCCCCCACACTTATAAATTGCGCACCCGAGTCGTCCACATTTGGGATGATCGCAGGGGTCAACCAAGCCGATGTGCAATGGAAAGGTCTCGCCCCGGGCCCACAGCCTTGCGGATCACTGTTAAGCCTGTGCCAGGTAAGTATGCCTGAAACTGCAGCTTCCTAACCATCACTACAAACATACACATCACCTCATTCAGGTGTCTTGTAAGCAAAACTTCACATATATTCCATTTCAGTTCAAACATTTTTATACTTCCCTGTACATGGCACTACATTCACCCGTTCGCTTTATGCAAAGATTATTGGTAGGAAGAACGAGACGGAAATGGCTTTATTTGCATTTTAGGCTGCATAGACATGCACCTTGCGCCAGGTACCCAGGGGAGGTAACTTCCATGTCAACACCCAAGTTTCCTTCCGGGTCCTATCTTTCTCCTTGGGAGCTACTCAGCAAAATAAACACATCATCATCAACAACAACAACAACAACAACAACAACAACAACAACTGAACATGTCATGATAGACAAACAGAATGAAAAAAAGGCATTTCTATTTTTGATTGTTTTTTCCAGGGGAGAGCGCGAACGCAGTCCCCCACACTTATAAATTGCGCACCCGAGTCGTCCACATTTGGGATGATCGCAGGGGTCAACCAAGCCGATGTGCAATGGAAAGGTCTCGCCCCGGGCCCACAGCCTTGCGGATCACTGTTAAGCCTGTGCCAGGTAAGTATGCCTGAAACTGCAGCTTCCTAACCATCACTACAAACATACACATCACCTCATTCAGGTGTCTTGTAAGCAAAACTTCACATATATTCCATTTCAGTTCAAACATTTTTATACTTCCCTGTACATGGCACTACATTCACCCGTTCGCTTTATGCAAAGATTATTGGTAGGAAGAACGAGACGGAAATGGCTTTATTTGCATTTTAGGCTGCATAGACATGCACCTTGCGCCAGGTACCCAGGGGAGGTAACTTCCATGTCAACACCCAAGTTTCCTTCCGGGTCCTATCTTTCTCCTTGGGAGCTACTCAGCAAAATAAACACATCATCATCAACAACAACAACAACAACAACAACAACAACAACAACTGAACATGTCATGATAGACAAACAGAATGAAAAAAAGGCATTTCTATTTTTGATTGTTTTTTCCAGGGGAGAGCGCGAACGCAGTCCCCCACACTTATAAATTGCGCACCCGAGTCGTCCACATTTGGGATGATCGCAGGGGTCAACCAAGCCGATGTGCAATGGAAAGGTCTCGCCCCGGGCCCACAGCCTTGCGGATCACTGTTAAGCCTGTGCCAGGTAAGTATGCCTGAAACTGCAGCTTCCTAACCATCACTACAAACATACACATCACCTCATTCAGGTGTCTTGTAAGCAAAACTTCACATATATTCCATTTCAGTTCAAACATTTTTATACTTCCCTGTACATGGCACTACATTCACCCGTTCGCTTTATGCAAAGATTATTGGTAGGAAGAACGAGACGGAAATGGCTTTATTTGCATTTTAGGCTGCATAGACATGCACCTTGCGCCAGGTACCCAGGGGAGGTAACTTCCATGTCAACACCCAAGTTTCCTTCCGGGTCCTATCTTTCTCCTTGGGAGCTACTCAGCAAAATAAACACATCATCATCAACAACAACAACAACAACAACAACAACAACAACAACTGAACATGTCATGATAGACAAACAGAATGAAAAAAAGGCATTTCTATTTTTGATTGTTTTTTCCAGGGGAGAGCGCGAACGCAGTCCCCCACACTTATAAATTGCGCACCCGAGTCGTCCACATTTGGGATGATCGCAGGGGTCAACCAAGCCGATGTGCAATGGAAAGGTCTCGCCCCGGGCCCACAGCCTTGCGGATCACTGTTAAGCCTGTGCCAGGTAAGTATGCCTGAAACTGCAGCTTCCTAACCATCACTACAAACATACACATCACCTCATTCAGGTGTCTTGTAAGCAAAACTTCACATATATTCCATTTCAGTTCAAACATTTTTATACTTCCCTGTACATGGCACTACATTCACCCGTTCGCTTTATGCAAAGATTATTGGTAGGAAGAACGAGACGGAAATGGCTTTATTTGCATTTTAGGCTGCATAGACATGCACCTTGCGCCAGGTACCCAGGGGAGGTAACTTCCATGTCAACACCCAAGTTTCCTTCCGGGTCCTATCTTTCTCCTTGGGAGCTACTCAGCAAAATAAACACATCATCATCAACAACAACAACAACAACAACAACAACAACAACAACTGAACATGTCATGATAGACAAACAGAATGAAAAAAAGGCATTTCTATTTTTGATTGTTTTTTCCAGGGGAGAGCGCGAACGCAGTCCCCCACACTTATAAATTGCGCACCCGAGTCGTCCACATTTGGGATGATCGCAGGGGTCAACCAAGCCGATGTGCAATGGAAAGGTCTCGCCCCGGGCCCACAGCCTTGCGGATCACTGTTAAGCCTGTGCCAGGTAAGTATGCCTGAAACTGCAGCTTCCTAACCATCACTACAAACATACACATCACCTCATTCAGGTGTCTTGTAAGCAAAACTTCACATATATTCCATTTCAGTTCAAACATTTTTATACTTCCCTGTACATGGCACTACATTCACCCGTTCGCTTTATGCAAAGATTATTGGTAGGAAGAACGAGACGGAAATGGCTTTATTTGCATTTTAGGCTGCATAGACATGCACCTTGCGCCAGGTACCCAGGGGAGGTAACTTCCATGTCAACACCCAAGTTTCCTTCCGGGTCCTATCTTTCTCCTTGGGAGCTACTCAGCAAAATAAACACATCATCATCAACAACAACAACAACAACAACAACAACAACAACAACTGAACATGTCATGATAGACAAACAGAATGAAAAAAAGGCATTTCTATTTTTGATTGTTTTTTCCAGGGGAGAGCGCGAACGCAGTCCCCCACACTTATAAATTGCGCACCCGAGTCGTCCACATTTGGGATGATCGCAGGGGTCAACCAAGCCGATGTGCAATGGAAAGGTCCCGCCCCGGGCCCACAGCCTTGCGGATCACTGTTAAGCCTGTGCCAGGTAAGTATGCCTGAAACTGCAGCTTCCTAACCATCACTACAAACATACACATCACCTCATTCAGGTGTCTTGTAAGCAAAACTTCACATATATTCCATTTCAGTTCAAACATTTTTATACTTCCCTGTACATGGCACTACATTCACCCGTTCGCTTTATGCAAAGATTATTGGTAGGAAGAACGA
>NW_025964308.1:0-17093 GCF_023055435.1 Haliotis rufescens
GAAACTCATTCAGTTTGTGTTCAAGCCCCAAATCGTTTTATTGACACTAGGTGGCAATTATATTCTATAAAATAAATATGAAATCGAAAATTACTTAAGTTGGATGAACCAGGTTATTGCAGATCTCTTCTTTCTAACGTTCCAAGACCTACATCTGCATGGAATGTTGAAAATAAATATGTAAGGCATTTTATCGGGTTCTCTCCTAACTACCGGTCAAATTAAGAACAATGCAGGACAGACATTTCCTATACTTTGTAGTAGGATATGCTCCGTGGTCCGGTGCCCCGTGTCTGCCTTGATCTAGATTGTGGAACTTAGACATTTTCTCTGTCATTGGGGTCTTCAGTAATTGGTACAGTGTTTTTTGAGAGACATGAATGAGGTTGTCAACCGACTTATAGTACGCGGCATTCTGGGTTCCATTTGGGCGATATTCGGGGCAAGTGGTACGCGGGTCTCAAATAGAATCGTGTTTGGTACGCAGATTGATTGAAAATAATAATGTACGTAATCAGCCTATATATGTGTTATGTTTTCTATATTTACCAAATATTGTAACTTCAAATCGCATCATTGTATGACCTACATGTAGGAACGACTTCTGTACGTTTTGTCTCTGCCTCTGTCGAGTGAATTCTGACATGTGATTTAGAGATTTGTGTTTAGTAGTATTCGTGATTCAGGGGTGAACAAATGAGGCACATAGTTAAAACGTAGATGGTATTCGGGATTCAGACGACAAGGGGATTGGGAGTGGGGCACCCTCATGAATCAAATTGCTGAATTTCTCAATTTGCCGAACATAGTCATCGTTTAAGATACATTTATATACAAGACATATGTCTTACGTCAGCCAAGTAGTAACGCTCTGGCGTTCTGTTTCATTATAGTCATTAAATTGTACACAACTAGACTTGAACAAGGGGTTAAATGGCGTTATTGTGTTCCCTTGTGGTAATAAAACAAGGCCATCTTCGTCATATCAACCTTACACTGGCAGCATATCATCAAGATATTTATCTTTATATTGTTCTGCGAGTTTTCAGTTAAGCTTTACACGGCCTAATAATACAGTATCATTAATTTATCACTTGTCAAGTTACAGGCACCTTCAATGATTTATTTTTACACATTGCCTGCAACTTACACATCATTGCCACAGAACACCCCCTCGTATTTCATGCTGGTAAGCACGATTCAAACAATAAATATTACCATCCAATCCAATCACCAAGATCGCAAACGACACGTGAATCCTGTATTAACTGGAGCATCTCGTCTAAGTGAAGGTGACAGCTGTACACAAAATCATAGCATAAAGAACATGATTTGACCGTGAGCAGCGGAAACGTCATTAACCGTTTCCAAATATGATTGAAGAGAAACGTTATGTATTCAAACAGGAAGTGTTTGTATTTCTTTCATTCTTCTTTTAAGTTATTACCATGTCTTTAAAACCGTAATGTAAAGTTCTCAAATGCAAGCCTCCGAGCACACGGTTACTCTGCCTTGCGCTCGGCATAAAGAGGCTTAAACAAGGACTGACCGGCTCGGAGTAAGTATACTATTACTGTGTCTGAGTGGGATATTCATGTTAAACGGCATGGTATCTCAGTGGGCTAGCTCAATAAATCGGCATCAGTCCGGACTGTGTGTACAAACACACACACACACACACACACACACACACACACACACACACACACACACACACACACACACACACACACATACACACACACGTGCATGCACGTCGCTATATAAGTGCAATAATCTTGGAAGCGACGTTAAACCCAATTTCACCTAATTTTTGTCTCCTTCGGAATTATAGATCCGAAACGCACATACACGACTGAATCTCTCAATTGCATTAACCTTTAACGTTGATTCTGAGCTGTGTCGGTAACTTGGATCACAGTATTGTAATGGCTCTATACTTCGTCTTATAGTGATCTCTCACGTTGTCGTTCCGGGAGAAAATATAAATGTTGCATTTCCATCACTGGCTGCAGCCGTGTGCTATACCTCTTATTCGTTAACGTAACCTGGAAGTTGCCAGGTATGATCTTGATCGAAAGGTAGTTACCAAGCTGTTATAATTGTCCCGAAAGGGACTGGGACAAAGTCAGTTGCCTTTTCATCGTGCTAAGCAAAACAAGAGAATAAAATAGGAATCAGTGGTCCCTCAGATTGACCATTATATATATAAATATATATCATTTGGATGGTCGACCTCTGGCTGGTTTTGTGGCATGGTACTCTTATGTTGCTGGAACTACAGTGGCTAGTTAAGTCCAGTGCTGATAACTGGTCTTTTAGAACCATTCACAAGTTGTATTTTCTGTGAGGATTGTGTCTACGTTTTCATTGCTACGTTTTGTAGTTACGTTCAATGAACGCTTGATAACGTACACGTAACCTGTTAGCAGTCTATGCTGTGATCTTGATATCACCATATATGTCTTATGTACCCACCGTCAACACTCCCTAAATCATACACAGAAGGTCGTCTCCTTGCCATTATCAGGAACCTGGATTCAGCCTTGGGTATTGAGCTAACGAATCTGTCTGTGTGTGCCTTGTTATTACCGTTGTCGAGTAGAGAACAGCTTATACTTTAATCGGCGGAAGACAGGCATCTTGGCGTCAAAGAATGTCTTCGTTGGTGTGAGTGTCCTATATGAACATAATGATATACATGAGCCTCATAATGTGCGCAATTATCACCTTAACATCGTCAGTGAATCACCACCATAAGCTTTGCCTGAGAATGGCGAAGTCTGGATACAGCGATATGTCTATACTCGCCCGAGGCTCATTTGACGCATGCCTCTAGTAAGATAGTACCGTCAGGTCCCGACGTACTAAATAGTGTCCTTTTTTCTGTCTAGTAATGAGTCAGTGCTTACGAGATCATCAATGCATCGTCTATAGGTTATCTTGCAGTCGGGTATATGAACACATGTGTCTGCTAGTTGAAATCGGGAAGGTAACTCATACTCTCTTGGGTCTGACCCTTTATAAAATATGCAGCCGGCAGGGACCCTCGATGGGTATTTGTCTATAGTCTATCCCACATGGCATATCGAACCAATGCAATATGATGATTTATAGCCAAAAGGTCAGTGTTACCACTTAATAGTTTGCTTTCTAGTTATTTCTAGTGGACAAACGCGTCTCTTAGTCTGAAAGGAAGTCCCAAATTGACTAGAGCACTATGTGAGGTAGGTTATGGCATCTCAAAAGATGCAGACTAGTTAATATCTCACATCTGAACTGACATCAAACCACCATGAGACAACGGCCAATAGCTATGAGATAAATAATACATTTTCTGAAAGACACCTGACTCCTCCCAGACAAAGTGACATTTCTGAAGAAAGATAATACTTTCGTTTCTCCCATTCTGGCTGTAACAATCAATTAACAATTCAGATGGTCTTGCTATGTTCCTCTTGGGTAACCGATTTATGTCACTGATTAACAAACATGTCTTCGTGAGATTACACAAGCTCTGTTCATCATGATACATTGACCTTCTAACAGGAAACCAATACATGGATTTTTTTTCTTGTGAGCTCGGCATGCCTATAGATAAGAGGAGATAAAAAAGACCAGAGTTGATATTGTTTTTAGTGTGTTACATACGAAATTATTGAAAGGCATGTTTTCACTGACCTACCCATGTTGTTCGATAACATTGAAATGATGTCACTACCAATTACCTACCATTCTTCAAGGCAATCAGAAGAATGTGATATCTTAGAGGAATAATCGTGTGTGATTTGCACGTTTGTCCTGGCACCCTCTACACCAAATGCAGATCGCGTGTGGGAATAACATAAGAGTTGGTGTCGCTAGGTTTTGGGGAAGGGTTGATGTTACGCCAAGGAAAAAAAGTTGATGCTCAACATGAGTATATTATTATTTTATGACTATTCTTCTTGTAGCCTCCGTGGTCTAGTGGTAGAGCGTCCGCCCGGAGAGTTGAAGGTCCGGGGTTCGATCCCCGGCCGCGTCATACCAAAAGACGTTAAAAGATGGTACATGTACTTGTTGTTTCCCTGTCTGACGCTCAGCATTAAGGGGCTAAAACAACGACTGGTCGGCTCGGAGTCAGTATACTGTGTCTGAGTGGGGTATTCATGTTAAACTGCGGCATGGTATCTCTGTGGGCTAGCTCTATAAATCGGCATCAGTCCGGACTGTGTGTACACAAGTAGCCACACACACACACACACACACACACGTACATGCACGTCGCTATATAAGTGCAATAATCTTGGACGCGACGTTAAACCCATTTCACCTCACTGCTATATAAGTGCAATAATCTTGGACGCGACGTTAAACCCAATTTTACCTTCTTGTAGGATATTTGTATGATGTTATATCTTTGTTTCAATGAAGAATCATATATCTCCTCGTGCCCTTTTAACTGTACTACTACCAGAAACAGTTTTGATTATTGCAACTTATAATACTCGCTACCACCCAATTACTCGCAAACACCAAAATATCACGACATTTGGTAAAATTGGCCGCCGGCAGTGCGAATGTGTTATACACATTACTTTTGCCCTTTCATAAGTCAACACACTCACATCAATAACATTATTAATTATGGACATTTGTGCAGTACTGATGCATATTATTATTGTTTTACAAAAAGCTGAAGAACTATAGTTTGACATAGTAGTGCTTCAATAGCAGTGATTGACATGATATTTTATTATTTTATCATGTATTATGATTCTCAACAACGCGGGGTCACTGGTGACCCAGTCGACTAAGCCCCCACAATTCGCTGTGAAGAGTTGCGTCCCTAGGGCACGCCGAAGACCGATGATTGTGGGTTCGAATCCCTGTTCGCCCCGATTATGTTTCTAGGTTTGTCACACCAGTCCCGTGCTTATGGGTTTCATCAAAGTGGTAAACGTCTGAGACCTGCATCACTTCGGCTTTCCTCCCACATTTAGCTCTAACTGGAATGTTGGCGTTAAACCTAACTCACTCACTCTCTCAACAAAGCAACATGAACTTGATAAAAGAAGTAAATAAAACTGTTTGAGTTAATGTGAGTACCGTAACAAGTTCAATACCAATAGAAAAATATTTATTCATGACTAATGTCCTCTTTGACAATGCAGTCTTAGACCGAGACGTCAATCATGTTCCGTATCGTTTTATCTCACTGACTTAGCAACTTTTTTCTTGAAGATGGCGTGAGTTTGTGCATATCATATAGTGACCTTCTAAGAGGAAGCATATCATGGGACTGGCTCCTCTTTTGAAATCCGCATTTTCATAGATAAGGGAACTATACCAGCTATGTTTATCAATAGCGTTAAAATGCTTTGCTATTTGCTACATTCCGTTATCGTCATTTTGTTGCAAATAAATTTGATACTTACAGGTTAACCGATCTTTAAGTCAATCAGTTTTGAACTTTCAAACAATACACCAGTAAACAAAGGAAAATCAAGATTTGCCTTTCTCTGTGTGCTCCGATCGCGGTTAGTTGTAAGTATCGAGTTCTTTCACTTATTTAGATCTATCTTCAGACGGAAATGTGCTTCTCCTGGTTCAAACTTCCCTGTAAACCATATTATTAAAATAATATTAAAAATTTGCTTTTAAAGCCACATTTGGAAAATTATAAATAGAAAGTAGTATTAATATAATAATATATATGATTTATTTTTAAATAAAGCATGTGTTTATGCATCACTATCAATTAGTGATAAATGCAAAAAAGTTATTAATATTTCATCTGTATCCAGTGTATCATACAGGTCTGACCTTTAATTTTAGTCTCCGTTTGGATACACTACACGCCGTACATTAAGCGCCAGAGTGGTTGTTAATGTGGTGCTGACACGATAACAGTTCACTGTGACCTGGTTGACACAACAAATACAAATGTGTCTTGAATGACACGTGCACTTAGACGTATGTAGCGAAGTTTAAATGGGCATCCTCTTTATGCCATACACCCGCAGGGGCGAAAATTAGCCATAAATGTCACAGGCACACCACGATAAGGAAATAAGTGTCCCGTTAGTTTAAAGTGGTCTGCCACCTTCCAAGTAGCTGATGTATTTTTTAACCAACACGACAGCGTTTCACGATGTTGTTGCGTTCTCGGAATCTCAACTTTTGGTAAACAATTTTGGAAGGGCGGAAACGTGATGATGGCTCGAACAGTATTCATCATGTGCCAGACCGCCTCCGTGGTCTAGTGGTAGAGCGTCCGCCCGGAGAGCGGAAGGTCCGGGGTTCGATCCCCGGCCGCGTCATACCAAAAGACGTTAAAAGATGGTACTTGTTGTTACCCTGTCTGGCGCTCGGCATGAAGGGGCTAAAACAAGGACTTGTCGTCTCGGAGTCGGTATACTGTGTCTGAGTGGGGTGTTCATGTTAAACTACGGCATGGTTTATCAGTGAGCTAGCACTATAAATCGACATCACTCCAGACTAGTACAAGCAGCCACACAC
This sequence comes from Haliotis rufescens, assembly GCF_023055435.1. Taxonomy (NCBI): domain Eukaryota; kingdom Metazoa; phylum Mollusca; class Gastropoda; order Lepetellida; family Haliotidae; genus Haliotis; species Haliotis rufescens. The sequence goes on from NW_025964308.1 coordinate 6,502, forward strand.
ACACGTAGCTATATAAGTGCAATAATCTTGGACGCGACGTTAAACCCCATTTCACCTCAACTCATCATGTGCCACATGTTAATAGAAGCAAGTATATCCAATATGAAGACATTACATGGAACAGGACAAAAGGACAAGGACATAGCAAGAAGAACAGCCTGGCACTTCCTGTCCATGGACAAACTGAAAGTAAGGATGATCATCCACGGCGATCCAACTCGCCCCATTACTGACCTGTCGGGTCCAAATCTGGTGCATTAGAGAGCCAAGGAAAGAACTTAACATTGTGTTCCGAAAGGATGGTGGTTGCTACACGTGCTGTGTGCAGTCTTTCATTTGTCATCTTAAAAGATGACGACAGCATGGTTCATAATGAGAGTAACTCTCGTTTGTAGGATTTTATCTCAATGGCGTTGGGCCGTTACGATGCATTGCAATTGCACCAGATTATCGACAACACTATCACTCTGTCATCGTCAAATATTTCGACGTTCCATATGCAACTGGTGGTAAAATTCAGTATGTCAACCAACAAAGATACGGTTATAAAGGAACGATGTACTGTTCAATCACCCCAAACCGGACATTGACATTGCATGCCAAGATTACTCCGTCAACAGAGAGAGTGAGTGAGTTAGTTTGGTTTTACGCCGCTTTTAGCAATATTTCAGCAATATCACGGTGGGGGACACCAGAAATGGGCTTCACACATTGTACCCATGTCGGGAATAGAACCCGGGTCTTCGGCGTGACGAGCGAACGCTTTAACCACTAGGCTACCCGACCGCCCCTCAACAGAGAGAACAAGTCGTTTGAATGATATGCCAAAGAGCAACGCATGATTTGTTTTGTAGCTGACAGCCACCCGGCGCATGGCCCGTTACAGGCGGACGGTAGAGAGGCCTACATGTAAAGAGGCCTACATGAATGAGTGGCAGAAGAGGACAAGAGAACGAACCTCATGTTGTTGCGTTCAATACGTCGAACCGATTGAAGGTAGCAGTATTACCGTTTCGGGCGGCATCTGTAGCCAAGTCAAAATAGATATTTTGGAAGGAAATACCACAGGACAGCGTTACATTGACCAAGTTCTCCGCTCTGTTGTACTGCCATTCTTGGAACAGTACCCCCCGAAGACGTTAGCAGGAACACGCAAGGCCGCATGGAGCCTATCTTGTAATAGAACGTCTTGCCCTGGCTGGCACGATCACCAGACTAATCACCTAGAGAACACTTGTGGGATCACCTTGACCGTCACAATAGAGCACGACCAGTTCGCCCTTTTAACAGAGATCAGTTAGAGCAGGCCCTCCGAGAAGAATGGCGTCAAATCCCATTTCTTGTGATCAGACGTCTCACATCTTCTGAATACCGTTTTTATCCGTTGGCTTTATCCTGCCCATTATGTCATAGAACCGTTCCTTATCATTGTGTTTTAACATCCAAAATTGATTTGTTATATTATGTTGATTTATGAATTGAACATCAGCTATATTCTTGTTTTCGCTTTCATTGCAATATACATCAACTGTGCACAGCGAATCTGAATGACAGAAAAATGTGGAGATTTCAGTTCATCAAAAGTGAGTCGTCGTTGTGTTCCTGAAAAACAAAATGTCAACCCACACGCCTTGCAAACGGGACAGAAAAGGGTGCATGTATATTGTCCTGATAGTACTGTCAAGTGACACTTCCTTGCACATTATGGAATTGGGCATGGTCAGTTCTGGCGATGCAACCCTACAGAATAACCGCCCCACCACCAAATTTGTCATGAGGTCACAGGTTGACCTTAACTTGACGTTCATTTCGACGTCGCCATACATGACCACGCCTATCAAGGAAGTGCATCGGGATTTATCTGAAACCATGACACGTGACAAGCGACGATTACCCAGCATCGACGTTGTACACCATTGTCGTGGGTAAGGGGCGGCACAACACGTGGCTTCGAGCATGGAGACGATTTATAATTGTCTGACCAGTTACTCGTACTCCAGCATGGGTTTGTTGATACCTGTTCCATAGTCTGCTAATTACAGACAGTAAAACACTGGACGTTTTGGCCACTGCACGCTGACTTCTGCCAGTTTCCAGCATGTCAATAGCTCGCAGACGCTCCGCGCGTTGCATACAAAATGCAATTAATGAAAACAAGTTAATGACACCCTATGCACGTGAGTGGCGCTACGACGTAGGGCACGTGCAAACTATAGGATGGGTTTTGGTTTTAAAGTTTTACAGACATAAACGTTCTTGCAAAGAATTTTTATTGTTCACACTTATCCTTGTTCTAATACTTGCTATTTCCATTTATATTTCATGATCCCCTACGTCTTTTGATGTAGATGTCACACAATATGCCCACTGCTCAAAGTGGTGGGCCTGGCTTGAACCAGACTGGACGTGCTTGGCATATTTTTGGCATTCCTAACATCTAAATTACAACTCGCCCCTGTATAATATCTGTCATCAAAAGGGATTTTTCGCAGTCAAGGAAGGGTCTGTTTTTGTCCTTTGCCACTCGTCTAAATATGCGGTCAGGTGTCTCATCCATTTGCAATAATTCTGTGTTATAAAAGGTTGAACAGTTTTCTATGGGCAAGACATTGATCAATGACCGCGTCACCTATGTCACCTTTCCTGTTATAAAAATTTCGTCAGATATATAAGATTAACCTTTGTGTTGTTATCGTACTTTCAAACTATTTCACAAAAATGTCGCGATAGCGAGACTACGACACTGTCCGTTATAGTATTCTATAGGCACAGACGTGAAGGTTAAACCATACATCAACCACTTGGAAGTTGGCAGACCACTTTAAACTATCTGCCATCGACTCCGTTATCGAGGTCTGTTTGTTGACATTTATGGCTAATTTCGTACACGTGGGCGTTTTGCATAAAGGGGATTTCCATGTCTAAGTCAAACTGTCATTCACGACAAGACATTTACTTCAACAGAGTTGTAGTTCATGCTCATGGGAGAATGATTACTTTTGCAAAACTTTTTAGGTAGTTCTTTTCTGTCAAGCCATTTGTCAGTATGTACTAGTTCAATTATTAATGCACGTTTAACAACCTCTACAAGTTAACATCCAAGAGGTTAACTCTTGTCATCTGCATGCTCTTGTCTCTGATCCTATTACAGCATGCAGCTTTCGCCTGAGGGGGCGATTGATGGACTTTTGTCTTTTACATTATATCCCATATTGTATATTGAACCAACGCAATGTGAGGAATTATATGACTTGTGTTATTTCTGGTGGACAAAAGCGCCTCTGTGTCTGAAAGGAAGTTACATATTGGCTTTGTCACTATTGAGAAAGGGTATGACCCTTCCAAAGATGCAGACATGTTTACGTTTACACCGACTTCTAACCACCATGAGACAATGGCCATTAGACTAGATTAGGAGTTTGTGAGATGCAGAGTGCTCCTTCCAGACAAGGTTTCGCTTTTGAAGACACATAATGCTCTTGTTTGTCCCGTTCTCGCTGTAACGATCAATTAGCAATTCAGACGGTCGTGGTACGCTCCTTTGAGGTTCCCCTTTATCTCAATTTGCCATCAGCAAGATAACGTGACTGACCTTCACAGACAGATGGACCTTCTTCGAGCTGAATTGGACCAGAATTGTATATTGTTTTGGTCTGAACTTTCGACCTTGCACCCATTACTCCAAACAAAGAAATGATAATCGAGGAAACATTAATCTCTTTTGGGAAGTTTCGCGTGTGCTTACAATCATTTTAATGTTCTCAAATGTGTGTCCTTTGCACGAATCAAACCATGCATGGCATCTGGACATGCTGTACATCAGACAACGGGTTGTCGCCCTCGTGATGCCCTTGTGTTGTCTGATGATTTCCTTTCCGTGTCTCCCCATTGTAACGCCAACGACCACGCCGCCAATGCTAGAATAACGCCTCACCCACAGAGGAGCAAACACGGAACTGTCAAAAGTTATTCAAATTCGGGTGTCATTACACAAACGTGAGGTAAAAAAATAAATAAATAGACAGGGGCATTGCATTGAAGCCCCACTGAGGCCTTCAATGTTATAACCCTGACCTTGTAGAAAATGCATTCTCGATTGTACCTCTAAAGATGTGAAATAGAGACAATAAGTGTGGGAGCTGCTGGAATATTGCTTACATAATCTGAAAGTTGCCTATTAGAAAGTTGAAGAACTCTCTTGTCATATAGTCTTGTGGATAGCAGGGCGGTTTCACTGGTTTCTCCCCTCTCTATTTCAAGTGGCTAAATCCGTCTAAGGCAGGTGGCAATTTGACCATCATTGAAGGATACCTGAAGTTGAGTTCTTGGCCAAATTCTCGTAGTTTGATATCCTAGCAGAAATTCTGTTTCGAACACAGATCAACATGAAGGGGAGCACAAATGGTGCTCATGGGGATGCCCACGTCTTTCCTAAATGTCCTGTCCCAGATTTCTCAATAGACTTCAGATGACATTTGCTTTCATTCACACACTGACCTGAACCTTTGAAGACTGAGATGTAATTACGGCTGAGGTCACCAGTGATACATACCCTATGGCTTAAGGAATGAAGTATTTAATTGTTGTGTGGGATAGAGATACGTTAATAGTCTAATGATTTGGAAACATCCCTTGAGGTTTGGAGAATCCACATGGTATCATTTCCACTTCTCTTAAATACTTCCTCTGCATTTATAGAAAGTGCTTTCTTGGTTGATTTAAGGATTATGGTTAATCTTTGAGACAGGTATTTGGTGGAACATTTGCTGGATCCTGCAATATATCTCGCTCTGTACGCATTGTATGGCTTGTGGAATCTATCTAGTAAAGAAGAGGAATGAACATGCCTTCAGGTTTTAGGGTCAAGTCAAGACTGATGTGTGGTTTTGGCAGATTCCTTCCTCGGTTAATACACTGGTCGTATTTGTGGCATTATTTGTCACTTATACCAAGTACATTGATCAAACAATCATGTCTACAAATAACTGTAATGTTATTTTAGGCCTTAACAACTACAAAGGTTCCATGTAGGGCAGTCTGGATTTGGATAACGGATGGCTGGGACAGAATGGATTCACCTATATTCCAATTCCGTGTCCTCTTTTTCAGTGTGTTCATCCTTCCAGAAGCAACATTTATTTAGTCACTGAACCAATCCACTCTGGAAGACATTCAACGGGTTCATCTTCTCTAATGGGCCCATTTTATGGCATATGTTTCGACAGCATCTATAATTATTTTAAAGTTGTTGTCCAAGTTGGTAGTAGGCTGTTCGAATAATGTTTGAATAACTGGTTGACGACGGTGGTTATTGTCAATTTTAGAGAAGTCCCCTGTGATTATTTGGCCAATCGGTTGGTTGCAGTATGATGAATCTTGGCAGCCACAATTTGCGAAATAGAAACATGAGCTGCCTAGTCCACGTTCTGCAACACATTCCTGTAATTAATCAACTTGGATAAGATCGTGTTCGTATAGGAAAATGTAACTGTTGGTGGTTCCTGAAATTTGAAATATTGAAGGGCTATTCGATAATCCTGATGGGGTATATGCCTGCTGAAAGCAGAGCCCTTTGTACCATTCCGACTGTATCAACATATGTGTTAAGGATCGCATTCATTATAGCTGTGTATGGTGTGGTAATGCATCACAGTGTTACTTGATAACATGTTAAGTACTAAAGTTCAAAGCAGTAATACATGTACTTCACTAACATGCAGTGACATGGTATTTGAGCTTTCAACTCCTCACATGTACATGGTTATGGTCAGGGTGTAATTATGTATTATGATCTTCAATATAGCAACATAAACCAAATAAAAATAACAAAGTCAGACAGGGGAAAAGCGGTAACTGTTACAAGTTAAACACCGAGTATCATTCATGACGAATGCTCCTCTTTGGCAATGCAGTGTGTAATCTACATACTGATGCCATCTGATTCTACGTTTTATACCGGTTAATAATCGTCAAGGTTAGTCTTCAAGCAAGCACCTGTTGTTTTTATTTAAATCAGGTACTTACCTAAAGGTCAATAGATACAAAATCTTTATGTTACAATTAATATTCAACTCCTTCCATTCTGATATCCCAAACAGAAACACATAAATACCCCAGTGGCAGTTTCCTACATGAAACTACTGGACGACAAAGATACTGTAAGCTTATACGGAAATAAGGTAGATTGCAATCCCTTTAACAGATACATACTAGACAAACATTACAGTTTACACTAACATGCCGTATCTTTGTCCAAACAAAAAGACAGAATTTAGCCAAAGTACAACTAAAAAAGGACAAGAATGCTCGCAGTTTAAGCTTGATTGTTTTTGCCAATCAAGATCCATCAAGTAAGATTCAATACTTCAACAACGATTCGTTAAGGCTACTACATTTTATTGATTTTTTACAAAGACTCGAATGTGTATGCCGTGATGGAATCTATGATTTCCTTATCCTACATGTATGGCTTGGGCGGTGGGGCAGCATATTGGTTAAAGCGTTCGCTCATCACGCCGTAAACCCGGGTTCGATTCCCCAATGATTCGATTCAACCCGGGTTGAAGTTCATTTCTGGTGTCCCCCGCGATGATAGAACTGGAATATTTTTAAAGCGGCGTAAAACTATTCTCACTCACTGTATGACTGCTTTGCGTTATAGATGGCATATTCACGTTGTGCATGGGTCAGCCTGCACCGTGACCCTGGTATCAACATGGATGTTTTATTTAACCATCTACACCCTCTCCAACTTATAAAGACGTAAGTGAGTTCGTGAGATGGGGTTAACGCCGCTTCTAACTGTTACAGTATCCAGCTATATCACGGCGTGTCAGATTAATGTGGGAGGAAAGCCCGAAGTGATGCAGGTCTCAGATTTTTACACTTCGGTGAAACCGACGAGCACGGGTATGGTGCTGACAAACCTAGAAATATTATCGGGCGAACCGGATTCAAACCACAATCATAGGTAACACCACCTCTGGAATTAAGCCCATTCCCGTGTATGTTACAATCATCTTCAAGTAGAGAACGTACTCTTCGAACCATGTGTGTGTGTGTGTGTGTGTTGTGTGGGGGTGGGTGTGTGTGTGTGTGTGTGTGTGTGTGTGTGTGTGTTGTGTGTGTGGTGGTGTGGGTGTGTGTGTGTGTGTGTGGTGTGTGTGTGTGTGTGTGTGGGTGCAAATACTGTCTCTGTTGGTATTGGTATCAAATAGTGTTGTGTGGATGACCAGCAGAATGTTATATCCTTGGCATAATCAGTAAAAGAATCAGGAAACATAGCGCAACATGTGTGTGTTCAACTAGAGGATCAGTTGACCTATACCCCTAAGTAGAGATTAGTCAGGTCGGGATTATCATTCCTGTCTAGTACCTAGTCAGTCTTAACTAGCTGATCTTAATCGGTGCCCCTTTTATAGATCGCCATTTATACGGACAGTATAACAAATGTTTCGGCACGCTGAAATGCAGGACTAAGATCGCACAAGCTTTGTGCATATTATGACACATGGCCTCCTCAAAGTCAATCCATGGCAGTGTTTCTTGTGAAATATGTATTTCCATAGACATGAGCACTACATAAACAAGGACCAGATTTCAACGTGGTATAACTGGAATATTCAAAGACCGATGTTTTCACTGGCTTCCCATGGTGCAAAACAACATATTCACTTATTTATCTCCATCGCTGTCATTCTGTGGCACATTCATTCAAAGAAACCGGGGCAAAGTGGATGGAAGCCAACGTGCTCTGAACATTCGGACCTTGCACTCATTATGCGAAGACAAGAATAATTAAAATATTGAATATTCAATTTAGGAAGTGCGGCGTGAGGTTTTTGTAGGAGGTATGGCAGGTCATGAGTCAATCATGTAAGAATGTCGTTCTTGTCGTTTGACTCCAATGTTGTTGTGTTGATTTAGGAGTAAAGGGTCCTCGGTGTCAAGCTGTCCTTTTAAATATGCTATTTTCTAAAATAGCTCTATGTTTATTTGTATTAATACTGGTTATACCATCACAGAAGTCATCCCATTTTCATTGCACGGTCGCCTTCAGATTGAAAGTTTAACCATTATCCAGTCTCTGGCCAAGAAGGAATGTCTGTAGACATTTGGTTATATAAGATATTCCACGTTGTATATTGGACGAACACAATATTACGAGTCATAGCTATAACGTTAAGTTATTTCCAGTGAACAATTTGTCTGAAAGGAAGTCACATAATGCCTTTGGCTCATTGCTAGTTGGAAAGATGGTTTATGTCTAACATCAAAACTGACATTGGTTACCACCATGAGATAAACTGCCATTAAATAGGTTGGGTATTTTGTGAGAGGCACCTGACTCCTCCAAGACAAATTCCGTTTTTGAACGCTTTCGTTTGTCCCATGCTGGTTGGAAGAATCAATTAGCTATTGAGACGGCCTTGTAATGTTCCTTAGGGGTTACCGTTGTATCTCACTTATCTGCAAGTACGTCTTCATGAAGACAGCATGAGCTCTGTGCATATCATATTTTGCCTTCTTATCAAAAGCTAATCTAGAGGATTGTCTCTTGTGAAATATTATGTTCACTTATACGAGAACTACATCAACAAACCTTATTGTTTTAAATACGTTACTTGTTCATCCATAGTGTTAAACGGCGTCGATGCTATCTATCTCCCGCATAGGCAGTCTGTTGTAGATGCATACCAGAGGTGTAGGAATTCCTCAGAGGAATGGTGTTTCGACCATTCCAATAATACACCAGATAACAAAGGTAAATCAATTTCTTTGTGGACTCCAAGTTGAAAAATTGTTTCGGTAAGATCGATCTTTTTTGCGGGAAAAGAGTATCTTTTGGTCAAAATGCCCTTTTCCCAATGCTACACTAGCAGGGAAAGTAACCGTGCTTTCATATACAATTTTGTAAATGTTATGCTATTGAAAACAACATTATAATAATATGTGATCATTCGTCTGATCCATGTTTTATCATAACAAATCCATTGACAAAATAAGAACCTGGTAACAGGAGACAGAGCGACACGCCTTAAAGGAGGTGTGGTGTAACAACTAATTTAACAAGGTCAATATCGGGTGTCACCACCATTTGCGTTGATGAAGGCGAGACAGCGGCGTGCTTTAAAGACACCAGATGATTAAAAACAGCCTGTGGAATGTTGTTCCTAATGTCAACCGAACCTTGGTCCAACTGAGCTAGTGTTACCCGCTGGTTCTGGTCATGTCGAAGGCGTCGTTGAATTTTGCCCCAGACATGTTCTGTGGGGGAGCGGTCTGGAGAAAACCGGCCCTGGCAGTACAGCAATGTTTTGCTGTCTCAAAAAGTATGTTACAACACATGCAATATGTGGGTGGGCACTTTCATGCTGCAAAGCGACGTCACGTCCCTGCACATGCACACAGGGCAGAACATGATCTCGAATGATGCCGTCCAGTAGCGCACACCATTCAAATTGGCAATTAACAATGGTGAGTTGTTTTTTCCCTTGTATTTTCTTGCCACCCATTCCATTACACTACCCTAAACCGACGACGTTGAGTAACTCAAGAAAACATTCGCCTTGATGCCTGTGGACCCTTGCACGACTATCAAAGCTGTCCAGATTAAACATGTCCTAATCTTGTTTTATGAACCTCAAATGCATCAAGCTCGGCGTGCCTGACGGTGACGTAGAAGCCCGAGTGTTCGTCTCGTTGGACGTCGGGCCCGGATGTCGTGCTCCTTCAACTAATTGTTCTCTACCCAGAAATTGTCCGAGCTGTTAATGTGGCAGTTTGGTATCGATTCTGTAGATGCACCAACCGAATGTAGTTGTCTTGTTGACGAGACGTTACACGTGGACGACCGGACCGGTTCGAACCCTGAGTGTTGCCCTGCTGTAGACAACGTCTCCATAGAGATAAGATTGTGTTTCGATAAACAACAAAATGTCTGGCAACTTCTGTTTGTGCCATTTCCGTTGACAGCGTACCCACGGCGCGAAGACGTGGGTTTTTTAACACGCCGTGGCTTTGCGTAAGCGTTATTTATGGTTAAAGAAAGGTGTTTTATGAGCACCTGACAGCTGACAATCATTGTGTGCTGTTCATATAACAATAACACATGTATGTGTACCATGCTCCGAACAAACACGCAAACATCCACATTATGCGCCGTACATCAACATGCACGTGCAAGTTGTAAATCACGACCGTAAAATCGAGGAGATGTCTTCATGAATATGTTTTTAAATATGCATTATTTAATTTCAGAATCAGTTTATTTTTATTGAACGTTATATGAAGCACAGTTACTTTTTCCCGTTAGTATATTACACTTTCTTGAAAACAACTTGGGTAAAGTGTAAATACAAACAATGGTGCTATAAATGGAAGCTTTAAACCTTTCACTTGCAGCATCGTATTACTGGGATTGACCATTTTTTCCGCTCGAGTTTTGGGTGGAATACATGTAAAAATATTGCCAGCCGGGCTACAAATGTGGCGTGAAAGCAAAGGCCATTCATTATCCTCTGATCGACACAACCAATGTGCTGAACGCAATGTGTTGTCTTGAATGACAGTTTGACTTCTGTAGCAAATAA
>NW_025964309.1:0-17078 GCF_023055435.1 Haliotis rufescens
GATGAATTCCACTCCCGTAAATTGAGTCCGAATGTTGTCATCATCCCTTCAAAGAGTCCCACAGGAACACCCTAACTAGTGATCACGTGATCTTTCATTAGAAGTTGCTGTTTTTCACTAATACTGATTGATAAACCTTTGATAAGGTGGCTTAATAATTGCATGTAACCAAAAACGTCTAGACAGCGAATTAACCAAATTTTATATGTGTGCATGGGTCTATAAATTACTCTGTACCTATGACCTATACATGTGCTAAATACCAACGGAACCATTTATATATTGTTCGTTGATGGTCTTGTTGTGAGTCATATGTCCACATTACTGAATACAAGTATGTTTGGAAGACTTATGCTACTTAAGAATTAACCTCAATAGTTTCGGATATGGTATATACGTGAGAACTGACCCGCACAATGTGAAAATCTGCGTAGCGTATTTTTGCAAAGTGTGCACATCTTTTTTTACGTTTAACTCCATTATGAAATTAATTCTTATGAATAAATACGCCAACAACAGCAACTTCACGGACTGGTTATTTAATAATCACCACACCCAAAACAAGGAAAACAGCATCGAACCAATCACATTGTTCAGCACAAACTCCTTCCATTCTACTGGCGGCCCAACAGACGTCCATTAGTGGGCGTGGTCTAAAACATTGGTTAGCGAATCAAATGCCATGGAATCACTTGCAATTAAGTTATTCGTCCGTGGTCTAGTGGTAGAGCGTCCGCCCGGAGAGCGGAAGGTCCGGTGTCATAAAAAAGAGTGTACTTGTTGTTACCCAGGCCGACGCTTGACATTAAGGGGCTAAAACAATTTCTGGTTGGCTCGGAGTCAGTATACTCTGTCTTAGTGGGGTATTCATGTTAAACTGCGGCATGATATCTCATGGACTAGCACTATAAATCGGCATCAGTCCGGACCAGTACACGCAGACACACACAGACACACTCACACACACACACGTGTGTATGTGTGATACATACGAATAATAACATGGTAGGTTAAATAACACTTTCAGCAGCGTTTTATATTTCACGAATAATTTGAATTACGAATCGTTTCGCACTTGCTTTTGCGTGTCTAAGCATTGAGTTAGTGAGATGGAATTTAGGGAGTTTTACCTATATTCCAACAGTGTCAAGCAATATCGATATTCCAGCAGTCTCGATTGAAGTGGTGAATCTTGACTGAACTTTAACTTCAAGTACAAGCCGACTATATTCTGAGTGCCGGTGTTCTTCAAATGTAACACACATCAAGAAATGTTCTTACAGTAATACGACTGAATAAATTAAGGTTACCTATTTCCTCACTTTGTAAATTGAGAAGATTACATCAGCTATCATGTCTTCTTCGTTTGAGTTGGTGAGTTGTTTTAACGCCGCTTTGAACAGCATTTCTATTACATCGCGGCGTGTCAGCTTGATGTGGGAGGAAAGCCCGAAGCGATGCAGGTCTTAAACGTTTATTTACCACTTTGATGATTTGTTTGTTTCTTTTTCAACAAAAAAGCAATTTTACAGCTTTATGACGCAGTTCTATAAATAATCGAGCCTGGACCAGACAATCCAGTGATTGATATCATGACAATCCGATCCCTTTAGTCGCATCTTAAAAGAAAAGTCGCCTGTTACGGCAAGCATGGGTTGCTTGAGATCTATTCTAAGCCTGAGTCGCTATATGGCTGAAATAATGCCGATGTGACGTTAAACATTAACTCACTCACTCTAAGCCGGATCTTCTCGGGTCCAACTTTGATGAAACAAACGATCACGCGTAAGGTGCTGAAAAATATAGATACATAATCAGGGCGAATCTAGGATTCGGACCCACAGTCATAGGATTCTGGCACGCCTAAGGCACGTAACTCTGCACAGCGAATTACGGCTCCTTATATGACTAGGTCACCTGTGCCCCTGTTCGCCGTTTGAAGCGAAGAAATACATTTGCATCTGTGACACGATACTCTTCTCAATTATGCCTTGTGTTGATTCTACATAACCCTTGCTTTTATTCTCTGAACTTGTTCGTTATTACCGCCAATATAACAATGTGAGTATCAAGATGTTGACATGGGAGTGTCGTGTCAGTATGATAATGTGAGTATCAAGATGTTGACATGGGAGTGTCGTGTCAGTATAACAATGTGAGTATCAAGATGTTGACATGAGAGTGTCGTGTCAGTGTAAAAATGTGAGTATCAAGATGTTGACATGGGAGCGTCGTGTCAGTGTAACAATGTGAGTATCAAAATGTTGACATGGGAGCGTCGTGTCAGTATAACAATGTGAGTATCAAGATGTTGACATGGGAGTGTCGTGTCAGTATAACAATGTGAGTATCAAGATGTTGACATGGGAGCGTCGTGTCAGTATGACAACTTAACGTGAGTATGATGACATGGGAGCGTCGTGTCAGTATAACAATGTGAGTATCAAGATGTTGACATGGGAGCGTCGTGTCAGTATAACAATGTGAGTATCAAAATGTTGACATGGGAGCGTAGTGTCAGTATAACAATGTGAGTATCAAGATGTTGACATGGGAGCGTCGTGTCAGTATAACAATGTGAGTATCAAGATGTTGACATGGGAGTGTCGTGTCAGTATAACAATGTGAGTATCAAGATGTTGACATGGGAGCGTCGTGTCAGTATGACAACTTAACGTGAGTATGATGACATGGGAGCGTCGTGTCAGTATAACAATGTGAGTATCAAGATGTTGACATGGGAGCGTAGTGTCAGTATAACAATGTGAGTATCAAAATGTTGACATGGGAGCGTAGTGTCAGTATAACAATGTGAGTATCAAGATGTTGACATGGGAGCGTCGTGTCAGTATAACAATGTGAGTATCAAGATGTTGACATGGGAGTGTCGTGTCAGTATAACAATGTGAGTATCACAATGTTGATATGGGAGCGTCGTGTCAGTATGACAACTTAACGTGAGTATGATGACATGGGAGCGTCGTGTCAGTATAACAACGTGAGTATCAAGATGTTGACATGGGAGTGTCGTGTCAGTATAAAAATGAATTGCGACGTTCAACGGCCTATCAAACTACCTTTTTTTCTTATGAATCTTAAAGGCATACGATTTTCAAAAGCAACTTTTTATGTTATTGGTATTGATGTTGATGCTTTTATTACTAATATTATTGGTTTCTTTGATTTATTTAATTGGGTTGTGTGAAAGATTTTTAACAACAATTCGTTACACTATAAATGGATCAAACAGGACAGCTCACCATTCCTAATCCTGTTCCAAATCCTTCTGTGAAGTCTTTCCAGCTACCTTTAATGTTGAGGCTTCGCTCACTCACAATGTATTCTTAAATAACGCCAACACACGCAAGACGCTTTGAGTGACTTTGTACAATTATAATTTGCCTTCTTTGCACTTCATTCAATAAATGACAAAGCTTCATAAGAAAAATTCAAACTTCTGGCGTGTTTGAAAAAGTTCCAGCTTTCAAATTAACGTCTTTCATGTTGTGGCTTCACTCTTTCATGGAAACTCTGGAATTATCATGCCGTGACAGAGAGTATTGACTTCAAACTTCAGATTTGGACAGGATCGACCAAGTACCGCTTGGCATCTCTCATGGCGCCACCAAGAGTATTATTGAATGACGAGGCGCGTCAACTATATCTAGTGAGAGGTTTGTCAATTTGTGAAAATATCATGACAGAAACTACTTTAAAGTCATTAACACCAGATTAACAGGAAGAGGCAAACGGCAGTGACGGATCAATGGAACCCTAATGTTTATGTCAAACTGAGCAAGGAAAAGCATAAACAAGCATTAAGGGGTGAAATGTGTCCATGGCTGTTGTGTCTGATTGGAAATCTAGTTAAATCTGTCTGATCTCCATGGGCGCTGTAATGATGCACCGAGCAGTTCAAGTAAAGGTCAGATTCCTGAACATGACTGTATGAGAAAGGAGAAATATGGGGGATAGGAAAACAAAGTGTTGCCATCACGAATATCTGTGATACAATTTAACTATTCTTAAGCTTGGGTAGGTTTGGTTAACACAAGCTTTTAGAAATGCTGCAACCATGTTACGAAGGATTATACGAAGGAAATTGTCCTTACGTGGCAAGTGGAACCCAGGTTGAGTAAAATAAAGCTGTAAAACAATTTCTTTAATCAAGAAATATCTGCTAAAAGCAGAATACGCTGTACGATTCCTACTTCGACTACGGAATGTGTTTATGAATAACTATCAATTAGTAAAGATAGCAGGTGTTCGCGAAAAGGTGAGCGTATCGGATATCCTGCTCCACCATGGACACCCGCCACAAACACAGACACTGACAAGCAAGTGTTCCCCTGAAAAAAACTCGAGATGGTTCAAGTTAAAACAGGGAATTCCATCTGGCCAGTGATGCGTTAAATTTGGAAATGTCCAACATATGTCTACCATAAAACTGTTCGAAAGCCTTACTAATACCTTGAATTTTGTAACCTGTAATGTACGATCTGAGCTGGATGCCCTACCACTCTCTGTCTTAATTTATATAGAAGGCATATATTTTACACAGTACGGAAGGTATTCAAGGGTCCCTCAATAAATTGGGTATATTTGCCACATGACATCGAGATGCCTGAAAAAGTTGACAAACATTATATTAATCAATATGTATTTACACCATCATCTTGGTTATCCTGCTCTTAACTTGTTTGTGAGTGAGTGAGTGAGTGAGTGAGTGAGTGAGTGAGTGAGTGAGTGAGTGAGTGTGTATTTACTCAACTATTAGCAATATTCCAGCAATATCACGGCGGGGGACATCAGAAATGGGCTAAACATATTGAACCCATGTCGGGAATCGAACTCAGGTCTTCGGCGTGACGAGCGAACGCTTTTACCACTGGGCTACCCGACCGCCCTGTTCTTAATTTAAAACCATAATGGTTGCATTGAGGCAGACTGAAAGAAGCTCCGACAGTGTAATTTCACTCGAGTTTACATAACGAGAACGATTATGTATTCAGGTGATGATATCATATACCTTCGTATAAGTTATCAATCATTATACAAACGGAAGACAAAACAGATCTTGAAACACTGTAACTAGCATGCTTGTGTTTCAAGATAAGTGTACATTTGGAAACGATATATCGAGGACTCTCGGTATTGAGACACATGATCCTGATCGATAGTTCAGAGTCATTACATGGTAATGAATATATATGTTATGCAGGCACCATTCGTTTGGTCTGCACAAAACGAACAAGCCCGGGAATTTCTACGGTATTAAAAGTGATCGCGATTGTTGGCACTAATGATACAAATATTATCAGAGGCCGATGATATTATAAGAGTTATGATTTCCTTGATTCACTGGATCGACGTAAACGTGGGTGTACAATGTTAAGTTTCTTAAACTTTCTTAAGCTTTTATTTTTCTGTTTCTTAAACTTCAACTTTCCAATAGTCAACTTTCCCTTTATGACGAGCAATACTCCTGCAGCTTCAGCCTTTAGTATGTTCATTTCACAACTTTGGAAGTACAATCAAGCATGCTCTTTCCACCATGATTGCATAGCGTCAAATGATTCTTGCCATGAAGTTGTTTGATCAAGGTTACAACATTCAAACGTTCCAGAAGAAACAAATTGTGGCAGACACAAATTTCCCGCATCAGTGACAAAAATTATGTCCGATGCTATTCCCTATTTTATTTGTTCCATATGTTTTTTTCAGGTGAGCAATTGACGTGCCTTCACATGTGTTTGTGACGGGCGCCACCGGTGGACAGGATGCACTGACCGTTTCGCGAACATCACTATTTGGTAGTGATTCATAAACAAATGCTCGTGATGTAGTCGGAATCGTACAATCAAATGTGGAAATGATTTTGACGCTTTATTGACATGCATTTTAATGTATGTTATTACCTGTTCAGACCTGTGTTCATGGTAGCATTAACCTTGTGACCGTGCCTCGACCTGAGCCAAATATTCAGTTACAGGTACTTGTGGTGCTCCCGCCTGCATTGTTCCTTGTGGATTTTATTAAATTCTATAGCCACTGAAATATAACACTCTTATGCTTACATAAATGGAAATCTTTTAATCTCAAGTACCAGTTTGCAATACCAATAATAGTCAGTTCGTTGGTTTTTCTATCATAAACTTATGCGATATGTGGATGGATTATGTGTGGTAACAAAGGCTTTGCATCGTTCTCATGTCGCTCAGATGTAATTATTATATAGAAAAGACATCATTTTACACGGGGACTGGCAGGTTTTTGTGGTATTAGAATCCACAACTAATGTGTCCTAAAACTGAGCTGCACTTTGAGCCTTGTGAAATATGCCATTAAATACCATCCAGCGCAGTAGCATTCACACCTTCCTGTTAAGCGTTACGTACACGTGTTTAAACAATACGTTTAAAGAATCTCGACGAACTTTCACTAACTGCCTCGAACTGCCTCTGGCATGAAAGTAGCTTTGTCATCGGTTCTTTTTAGTGCCACCTACCATGCCATGAATATGGAAAAGGTTGTGTCGCTGTTATAAACATACAATATGAAATTTGAATTATAATCACGTTTTCGTGCACACGTTCCTGTAAATGTTTTCTTTTCAACTTTTTAAAAATTATAAGATAAACAAGGTTTTAACTTTTCAATATTACAAGTTCAACACGATGTCCTTACGATGTACATATATATTGTGAAACCAAAACCCTGGCGTAAAGATTCAATTCGGTTATATTATATGCTGAGTGACGGGATGTCAATGAACATGTCTTGCGTGGGAATCAAGCAAAGTAACCCCGATAACAAGCCAATTCCCAAGGGACAAATATGACAAAGTACATACCGAACAAAGGAGGCTTTCATGAAAAATCTATACAGAATCTATTAAAATGACATCAAGATTTACCAGTTAAGTCTATGTGACGATGAACCCTACACCTACGGCGTTTTAACTTGACTCATGTTGAAGGATTTGTTGGAGTGGAGTCACTACTGTGATAACATATTGTCATTACGTCTTACTGTCGTGAAAGTCTTAAAGTGCCGCCGCCGTGATGGAGCCGCTGGCCGGAGAGTGGAAGGTTGGTTGTCCCACAGCGGTGCACGATGACAGGTGTGCGCTACAGAGATGGCATTCTGGATGTGTATGTGAGACTATTTAGTACCTACTTATCAGGAGACCATTGTCCGCATGGAGTGGCCAGTGTGGTCACCCAACCTCAACCCTATCGCACACATATGGAACGAGCTGCAGATCGTCCTCCCACAACGTCCTGTCCTTCCGGCAACTCTACAGTAACTCGGCAATGCTCTTACGGAAGGCTATAATATTTGACGTATACAAACACACACACACACACACACACACACACACACACACACACACACACACACACACACACACACACACACACACACACACACACACACACAGACACACACAAAAACACACACAAAAACACACACACACACAAAAACACACACGTGCATATGAAATAATCTTGAATCCGACGGTAAACCTAATTTTAGCTCACCTCTCCTAAAGGCTACACCATTAGTCAAATTATACGTAGCCCATCGTGACGCAGGTCTTACACACTGACGTTTACCACTTTGCTGACAACACACTCGAGCTCCGACGTGGTGATGACAGATCATGCAGCAGTAAGTGACCGGTTTTGGTTTCAAACCAATACCTAGCAGGTACATTTACTTGCACGGTTGGGAGACGCCAATCTCCACAGCACCTCGTCCTTGCTGGGCCACCTGTCTCCCCGGTACACTATGACAAGGACCCGGCTGTAACTCTTAAGCTTTAACTGTAGCATCATCCAGCGTCATTCCTTCAATCTATGAACGATGTCATAACAAAAAAATACTTGAAGTTCTTGCTTTCAGTAAGTACAACGTAACCTTTTTTTTAGCATAGAAAGTTACTGTTGTAACGATTAACATGCACGATAAACTACATGTACTGACAAAGGGATGGTATCATTTTCGGGGGGCACGGGTGGCCCAGTCGTCTAAGGCGCCGCGATTCGCTGTGCAGAGTTGCGTCCCGTGGACACGCCAGAAACCTATAGTTGTGGGTTCGAATCCCGGTTCGCCCCGATTATGTTTCTAGGTTTGTCAGCGCCATACCCGTGCTCGTGGGTTTCACCGAAGTGATAAACGTCTGGGACCTGCATCAGTTCGGGCTTTCCTCCTACATTAAGCTGACACGCCATGATATAACTGGAATACTGTTAAAAGCGGCGTTAAACACAACTCACTCTCTCACTCACTATCATTTTCGCCCGAAGTTCCCGAAAGCAAACTTGTGTCTAATCCCTTTCCTGCACACGCTTCAGAAGTCCACTTTAAGCCAACCTAGCATGTGACTAATGCTATTTATGTACCGGTGTCTCATTAAGGTTGTCATGTGCCTTGGTTGGAAATAACTTTTGAATATGCTTTCAGTTATCCAAAATGTTCAGATACAAACCTTCTCTTGACATTTGTGATTGAGTTGAAGCGGAAATAAACTAAATCTTTAGAAAAGACATATGGACAATCCTAAGAATAATTTTTTTGGAGCGATCGTTTTGTAAATGTGCTGATGGTATGTCGATATTCTAACATCACAATAAACCTTTGCAAAAAAAAGAAATACAAAAGGTTTAAATGCTTTATGTCAGACTAATCGCTTTGTGTTAAAAATGTGTTAAAAACTAAGGATTTGCTTGATGGTTCAGGCAGAAAAATATTTTCTATGAATCTGACAATGGCAGTATATAAACTGCGTGTGTATCTATTTACGTGTATTCCCTCACAGAATAGGAAACAGAGCGGAAGAGATACTATCTAGGTGAGGGGTGAGTTTGGATTAATGCCGATACAGGCGTATCAGCTTGGTGTGGGATGAAAGCCAGAAATGAGGATGCAAGTCTTACATAGCCAAGTTAGTGGAAACCCACGAGCACGGGTATACTGCTGTCAAGCCTAGTTTGTAAATAATGCGAATCTGCAATCCGAACCCACGTTCGTTGATTTCTGGCACACAGCGAATTGTGGTGGCTCATACGTCTAGGCCCTAGACATTTGGCGGAGCCTAGCTGTACTTATGAATCACTATATGACACCAGGTGTTCACAAGAAGGGTGAGCAGGTCCTGTCTTATGTAGAAGACTTCGTGAGTGATGCAAAGCAAACGCAGCCATTTAAAGTAGTTGTCAACATGAATAGTTTGGTATTTTAAGCATACATTATCATTGTCACAGCTATATGGCGTGACGGTGTCCTGTAAAGAATCAAATCTTGACAAACCAGTGACTAAAACATGTGCCATGATCCACATCATCGAGGTTCAATGACAGCCAATCAGCCAAGTCACAGAGCCCGACTACCTAATCCAATGTAGTTGCCTCTTGCGTCAACATTGGGGCTTTGAAGGTACATCCTTTGGGTTGAAATACATATACATTTGCGTGGGGATCACATATGTTCATGTAGCTGTTAAAGCGTTCGCTCTTCTTGTCAAACTCTCAAATACCAGTGGCACAAAAGCACAATGACTGCAACACAGCTTCAACTTCAATATCTCATAACACACCCACGAACAGGTTCCTAAAAGTGAGTGTAGCTTTGCTTAGTAGTTTAGTTACATGGTGTGGGATCCTTAATCAATGCCTCACTCAAGCTCGTGTTTTTTACGAAATAGATATGATTTGAAATGTATTCCCTCATTAAACTAATACAACGTGATGTAACTGGCAATACTGGCAAATAGTTGTTAATACAAACGTCCTCATTCATGACTACTTTCCTTTTGCCACAGAAACTGTCCCTCCCTCACTTCTGTTTAACTAGATTCTACTTGGAATATTTGGTTTTTGTGTTATTATCTGGATACATGGATGCCATAATTATGAATTTAACAATATCATTTACGTAAGAACCCATTTCTGGTGATACATCATCGCGAAAGCCATGTCATAAAGAGTGGGACACTGTCCTTCCCGTCGGTTACACACTCAACCGAAAAGGGGCGTTCGGGTAGCCTAGTGGTTAAAGCGTTCGCTCGTCACGCCGAAGACCCGGGTTCGAATCCCGACATGGGTACATTGTATGAAGCCCATTTCTGGTGTTCCTCGCCGTGATATTGCTGGAATATTGCTAAAAGCGGCGTAAAGCCAAACTCACTCACTCACTCACTCACTAAACCGAAAAGGAAACTCAAATACAACTCAATCAACCGAACTTCTGCTGAGGCAGCTGGCAGACTCATAACAGCAATCACAGCACTATAAGTAACCATATAGCCTTGACAATGGTGCCACCCCGTTCACATGGAAGTGTAAGGGTTTAGCGGATACGAGCGGTATGTTGGTAAGTACTCGCCAAGCACAGAGGGTGGGGTTGGGGGTTGCAGGTTGTGCGCACCCCTATTTTTTTTTTTTTCAGACACCTTACATGTTAACTGCGCCCTCTGCAAAGTCACTTGGGTATTATGTGCACATCCCTTTTTTCAAAATCCTGGATCAATAGCATCTTTGCTCGCCGATATGTTGTCGAAGTCCTCAGACCTCAGCGATCTTTCACCAAGAGAACGCCCATCCACACACTTTACTCTTCCATTTGTATGGGAAGGCAACACTGTCAAGGGTGTATGATTACTTGTGGTGGTGTGATTGCTGTTATTAGTCTGCCAGCTGTCTCAGCTGCAGTTTTGCCCAGCAGGTGGTGCCGACGCAGTTATCTGTCATGTCGACGTGAAGACACCCCTGGGAGTGGGCTGTTTGTGGTGCTGAAAATTTTCTTCCGAAGATACATTTTTTCTTACGTTGACATCGAAGGCATTGGTAGTCATCTGTGCACTCTGTACGTAGTAACGAATGCTTGCACTTTTGGTTGAAATAGGATATTTTTTCAGTCAGGGCTTCAAAACCCCAAAAATGTCTCTGATAGGAGGAACGAAAAAATATTTTCGCGTACCAAAAAGACATGTTTCAGCAAAACCTGTGTGTACAGAGAACGAATTCAACAAATGATGCGCCTCGTATGTCATGATCTTATGTTATCTTTAACTTACATAACCCGACGTCGTCTTATTCTCATTGCACACTTACCCTTCATGAAATTTGCGTTTCTTTTGCGGTACAGTTAATGAGATTGAGAAATACCTACAGAAAACAAAAGTCATATCTTCATGGACGCCTCATTTTATATGATATGGTGAAGCATGGAAATTGGTTTTATCTTTCTTATAAATAAGATCGAGAAAGTAAATCTCACCATGACGACGTTGGCATCATTTGAAATCGTTGTTACGTTTGACAAGCTAAAGAATTGTATCTGTATTATCCTGCATCGTTAGACCATTTACACAAACACCTTGATCATAGTACGTACATTTATCTCCAGCCGGTGAAAAAGCTGTAAATTATGTGCTTTAATTGTGGTCCGCGACATCCGGGAGTTACGCGGAGCAATTGATCATGACCTTGAATGACAACTTTACTGGACAAAAACAGAACATAATAGGTCACTGTAATTAGGACATATGGTTAAATCAGGACTAGAGTCGGGGAAATTGGTGGTCTCAGTGTAACTGGTGTCTAATAGCTATTATGTATACCAATCTCGAATTAATGATTATCCAGATAACACAGAGGCTGTAGTATCTCACGTTAACCTTGATACCAGTTACAACATCAAGAACTAGGCAGATACTAGACACCAGACCCCCTTTAACAGCAAGATTGCCAATATAACGTGTGGGCAAGAATGGGTACGACCTTCGAAACTTCACCTTTTTTTATTAAATGACCAAATGACTCAGATCGTAGACATTGTCGACTTGAAACTTTTACATACGGGACTGGTGAATGCAAACCAGACTTAATCTTATGGATTCGAACCATCAATAAGTGGAGATCGTCAGGAAAGTCAGAAAAAAGATAGGTATACCTGTATATCGAGAATGTATCATTTATCGGGACATAGCGATCTTAGCACTAAGATGATCGTAGCTCCTATTCTTTAACAAAGATTTGCGACAGTCCCAGCGCTACGATTGCCTTGTGCAACAGGACGCTGGACCGTTATCAAGGTATCCTAATCTGTTTTCGGATCAAGGACCAGCAGGCATGGCAGCTAATGATTACAAGGCTATTTTGATATAATTACTAATAGAGAGTCTCATTATTTCTCGACGGGTTTCGTGCAGAGAACATGAAGCCTTTGTGTCCATGATCAAATATCTTATCACTGTATGGCATCACTTTTTTTACTTTTATGGTAAATCGAGTGAGTATGGTTTTACGCCGCTTTTAGCCATATTCAAGCAATATTACGGCAGGGGACACTACATATGGGCCATCGGTGTGACGAATGAAAGCTTCAACATCTGGACTACCCAATCACCTTATTTTGATAGAGGCAAATGCACTTTTCATACCCGCAGAAAGAGATGTGCATGTACGTCCTACGTCTCGGCAACCAGAACTCCACAGTCTAGTCTTGAGGGTGTAATTATTGTCGTGTATGGCTTTCAGCCAAACAGAATGTAATCTTTTATTGTTGGATTGCTAGTTAAGAATTAAGTAAGCAGGCCTTCACTTACAATGCGTTGTTTTAATACCCCGATTCAAGGACACGGCTTCCAGAGCCTAATCTAGCTTTAAGTACGGGAGCAACGATAATCTTAACGCTGAGATAGCTTTGTGCAATTGGGCTCTGGACAGAAAGATCTATCCTGTGAATCCCGGTCGTATATTACATTGAAGAATCATGGTAATCCATTCCTCTCTGAGGATGCTCTCCGGGATGAGGCCAATTGGAAAACGTAAAGTAAGGATATCTCTTGAGATACAAGTATATTTCATACACGGATCGCCCGAAATGAAATCATGGCAAATGTTAAATGCTTCAAGCATGCTATTGAGAATATTATACCGTATCGTAGAACGAGTTAAGTTTGTTTTCCAAGCATCTATTTTTACTAAAACATGATCACTTGGTATAATCATTTCCCTACGCAAATAATTCTCAGTCCAAATATAAGCAGGTGTCAAAGGTAAGTGCTCTTTGCACTGAAATATCAGAACCTCGAGAAAACTTCAGAAAAAGTTACTTACGATAGTCAGCATATTTATTGCACGCAGTCGGACGTTCCATGCAAATGCATCATAGTTAAGAGTGGAACGTGTGTGTATACCACACAGATTTTCACAAAACATGGCCTAAGCAGCTTCTGGTGAATTTGAGTTTAACACTGTATATAGCACAGGAGCCCTTCCTTCTCTTTGTTTTCTGTACAATTATAGAAAACCCGATTGGATTGAATTAATATCAACATCGACACTGACAAAATTGCTGGGAAATGTAATACTTGTATGTCATAAGAAGTATTAGCTTGAAACAAAGTCGGAATCATATAATTGGCTCTGCCGTAGCAGCGATTTCTTGTGGCTGTGGAAAGGGTTTTTGTCGCTTTTTTTTCTCAACTAAAATATTCAAGGGCAACTTTCAAAGCTTTATTATATAAATATTTTTGTAGACATTTCAATGAGATGCCTTTTGACGAACACCTGGTATCGTCACAAATTGACAGTGAATTCATAAACGGACCACAATCGGAATCGTACAACGGTGCTTTTCGCAGGTACTTCTTATGACTATGGAAAGAAGTTTGTGGCTTGAAATCTAGAGACAACAGAATACGAAGTCCATGAAATCTTCGCGAAACAAATAACAATTCCTCCCTGCATGTACATGAGACATGACACACGAAATTGATGTTTGTGGAAAGTGTAATTCTAATTAAAACTCCCATGAATTTGCAGCTTAAGTAAGCTTATTGAATTGGATTTTCTGTGTAATCATTGGCACAAAGTCCATCTGTTACCACATCTCTACCTGTCCTCTGTCATTCACGTATATATGCGCAATATATTTTTGTTTCTAATATCTGGTTTTCGTTTTCACATTTTTTAAACCTTATACGCCCTCTCTGATCGTATAACAATATTCCACAAAATATAGGTGAGCTACAGTCTCGTTGCTCAATTATCACAGCTTTAAAAATCAAACTTGAAATCTTTCTAAAGTGTTGTGTAGATGATACTAAATAATATGTCTATATACTACAGACGTGGCCTTTCGGAATATTGACTAAAACGATTTATTTGCATTCCATACACTTTCATCTCTCGGCAAAAACCGCGCACCGGCTTTACGAGATGCATAGACAGACAGATGTCAGGGAAAATGCTTTTAGGATCCGCATATCCTCATTTCGAGTCCCAGATTCACGCAGATCTAGAGTATGATACCTTGTGTCTATCACACAATTCTTGTGCTTGTGGGTCGTATCATGGTTTGAACATTCCTCACACGTTAAACTAACAGGTTACATTATAACTGAATACGTATACTGTAACAATAAATTAACAGTTCAAAGCGGCGTTATACACGATTCACTATGAATTGTTTGTAAGGTCAACTTAGAAGTTGACGGATGACAAAGTAGACACAATTTATGGATAACAACTGTAAAGGCGACGTTTCGGTATAGATCCTTATACCGTTGTCAAGCAACCATGCTTGCCAACGGTAAAAGGATCTACATGTATACCGAAACGTCGTAAGGCTGCTTGGCAGTATTAAAGAAGTTGTTATCCATAAATTTTGTCTTCTTTGTCACGATTCTCTATATTCCCCTTGAGATGTTAAACGGCGATTAAACTGCAAGTTGATTATACACCAAGATGATATAAGACCTGTCGTAACTGATCATGAGATCCATAATAATCTTGTTAATCAAATTCTCGTCCTCGATAAAAACAATTATTCAAAGGAACAATTTGTATTAAAGACAGCGACGAAACCCTTAGCCGAGTGATGCATGATAAATTCACAAAAACGCACAGTTGAAAGTCAGATCATTGTGTTTTATGTTTCACTACATTGTTAATTCTGGCGCTATTTGATATGCAACTCTGATGTTTGGGATGGTATGATACTACAAAGAACCAATGACAATGCTACTTTCATGCCTGAGGCAGTTCGACGCAGTTAGTAAAACACGATCAGTTCGTAGAGCTTCTTTGGTGGTATTGTTTAAACACGTGTACGTAACGCTTGACAGGAAGGTGTGAATGCAACAGCGCTGGATGGTATTTAATGGCATATTTCACAAGGCACCCAGTGCTGCTCAGTTTTAGGACACATTATTTGTGGATTCTTATACTTCAATAACTTGCCAATGTCCTTGTAGCACGATCTTGTCCATATTACATCGAAGAACGATGCAAAGCCTTTCTTGGCAAACATAATCCATCTATATATTCAGTCTCGCATAAGCTTATAATAGAAAAACCAACGAACTGAATATAAGTTGTATTGCAAATTGGTACTGGAGATCAAATGATTTTCAGTTATGTAATGATAAAGCGATATAGTTCAGTGGCAATAAAATGATATAAAAAAATACACGAAACATTGTGGAACACGTGTATCTGCGCTAAAACACTTGACTTATATCGAGACAAGATTAAGGCACCATGAACAGCTTAAACATGGGTATTAACATACATGAAAATGCATGACAACAAAAGCAACAAAACTCGTTCCTTGTTCATAAGTAATCTCTGACTATATCTAAAGCATATGTTTGTGAAAATTACTATCAAATAGTGATGATACAAAGTGTACGCCCAAAGCAAGTCAATTGTTTACCTGACAAACATGGGAAAATATGGTACAAGTCAAAATAGGGCATCGCATCGGGCATCATTTTGGTGACTGATGCGTCAAATTTAGAAATGTCCTCTACATGTCCACAATAGAACTTTTTTGAAAGCTTTACCGAGGCTTTGAATGTCGTGTGACTGTCTTTGAAATCTTTGAAAAAGCGTGATTGATTGTACCTCAGAAGTTGTGAAATGTAGACACAAAAGGCTAGAGCTGCTATTGCTCTACATAAAGGGAAAGTTGAAAATATTGACCTCAAGGTCCAGTCGTATTCCTTCTAGTGTACACTCCACACCTCATCAATATCCGAAAATAAAACGGCCATCTCCAAACGCACTATATCTTAAATTTGTTTTTGCTTGGTTATTTGTTTAACGTTGCAGTATTTTAGCTAAATGGCGGTCTGTGAACAGTTGAGTCTACACCAGATATTCCAGTGATTCATATTGTGAGCAACCCGTGAAGGTCCGGGGTAGAATAGGTCTGCAGCGATCCATGCTTGCCGTAAAAGGCGACCATGCTTGTCGTCAGAGGCGACTAACGGGATAGGGTGGTCAGGCTCGCTGACTTGGTTGATGCATGGCAACGTATCCCAATTGCGTGTATCGATGCTCATGACGTTAGTCACTGGATTGTCTGGTCCAGACTCGATTATTTACAGACCGCCGTCATTTAGCTGGAATATTGCTGGGTGCGGCGTTAAACAACAAACATACAAAATCATATTGTGAGCACTGGTTCTCGCCGTGGGGGTACGATCACACGCAAACAACGAAGTCACAGATCCATGTAGTCGCCACTTATACAGGGATTATTGGGAACCTATTTCGACCTGGAATCTACACGGTGGCAATATTTTACAAGTACAAATACTGTGGGGAACATTCACCGCCCTGTTCATACGCATTGGTGGTTTACACTTACATATAGTCCTAATTTGACAAGAAAATAGAGACATTAAGCTCTTGATTTATTTAAGTTTGTTGTATGGCCCAGTTCGTTATGGGGGTAATTCGTTTATCCACATAGGATACTGCCAGATCAGGCTCCACGTTCGATTCCAAGTAGAATATTCAGCTAAGGTCAAGATAAAGTCACTATATGTTCTTCGCAAAGTGTTCGTTACATGATGTTTCTTTTAATGATTTTCGAAGACTAAATTTAAGGATTTTGCTATTTTCCTGAGGCAAATTTTAACATGGAAACACTAAAAACAGCAAATTCACATTTCAGAAAGCTTGTCGTTCTTTCTACTTTGAAACCGTCTCTGGGATCTAGTTGTAGAGCGTCCGCCCGGGGAGCGGAAGATCGGGGGTTCAATCCCCGGCCGCATA
>NW_025964310.1:0-10000 GCF_023055435.1 Haliotis rufescens
CAAACGCACGCGCGGCACGTCAAGTTATAGACATAAATCATTCCGATTTGTGACTTACTACAAAACAATGTTACATTTCTTTTTTCAAACAACATTATTTGGCAGACATGGTAAGCATGTGTTCAGTTTGTCCACGTGTTAGCAAACTCCATTGGCTCGATTAACCACTTAATGTCGGCACTGTTATGTTGCTTCATGACTTATATCCAGTGTCATTCTGAAAACGATTTCAGTGGCCAGATACTCAAGATTTCACATTTCACTGGTTCAATAAAGAGACTAAGAATACGTAGACATTCATAACTCAATCAGTTTATCCTTCCTTTTAACAACATTCTGTATTAAAAGTATACCCATCTCTTTAGAGATAAGTAATGGAGAATAGCAACGCCTGAGGATAACCATTCTCAATTATCCGCATATAATTCCATTAGGTGTAAAAGGCAAATAGCAGTGGAAATAATATGAATGGATGACTGAGGACCGGTGCGAACTCTGGATGTTCGCGAAAAGAGTAAGCATGTCTTGCCCCACCGGTAGCACCCGCCATTCCTGCTTTGCGGTGATGGTCTATAAACAAACCAGATGATCACGTGCCACGATCACGAACTACCCCACCGTATTGGTAATATCACAAATGGATACTCGTCTTCACCATGTCTACACAAGCACATTAATACAATCCATACGTGTACAGTAATACCCAACACCAATATCTGCTACAAGAATGTGTAACACACGACCTTGTGTCTTGGTTTGTCGTCCGAGTGACCTAAATCAATCATTCATTGATTACCCAAGAATTCCGGAAAATACAGACTAAGAACTATTTCACGTCCACATTAGCCCGTTCATGCAAGCCGGAAGTTAAATACTCCCACAGAAAATGTGGACAACACAACTCCAAAGACAATGAGAACAACACAGCTCCCACGGACTCTGAGGACAACACAGCTCCCACGGACTCTGAGGACAACACAGCCTAGACAGGCAGTGAACACTTCATAACTTCACACTTGTTAGTATCGTGTTGACCAAACGTAAAGAAGATGTGTGTGTTGAACCAAAGATCCTTGAATATCCGTCAAACATCTTACAACAAGGGTGTCTTCTTGACACTTCTCAGTCGAAAATACGCTTATAATACGATGACCATTATGGTTTTCTTCAGATCACGTCAGTGGACAACAACAATATTCTAACTTGACGAAGGAGGAATCAGACAAACCCCAGTAGACACAGCTAAGATATATGAAACTCGAAAGGTGTTTTCGGATTATAAGATCCCATAGATAACAGTTGCCAGTAACAGGTATGCCGATCCTGTCATGTATGATGTTGTCACAATTAACTGTCCAGGTTTACTGTACCATACAGGTAACATTTGTGGGAGAGGATTTGCTTTAATTTGAGCATTTACATCTCCAGCTGATGCCGAATAACAGACAAGTACCTACGAAGGCATGACAGTGGGGCCGCAAGTATCCCACGAGGCCATCAGTGCGTCCCCCTACCAGAACAGTAGTGCTCAATATCGAGGTGATTATTAGCAAGGACGGATACACTTACAAGAACGATAACAAAAATCTCAGTCATTCAGCCATGTTTACACAACCAACATTCAGGAAAGTGTTCATTTGAACTGGTAGTTTCTCTCTTTTCGTGACTGATCGAGTGAGTACTATATTTCTTCCCAGTAGTATCAGTCAATGATATCAAGAAAACAAAGTGTGATGTGATTGTTGTTATTGCAATGTATTGAATGCGGATTCGTACAAAAGTTTGCACATCGGCTTTTCGATTCATACCTCAATAACCAAAAGTAGTTGTATATATTAAAGCAGACAAAAATGACGAGATTGATAAACATCCCAGGTTTAGAAATACTTACTGTGACGTGACGTAAATCAGGCGATTGTTTAATTCATGCACATAATTTTACACGCCCACAACGTCAGTAGCCAATCAACGGAGAGTTGGATCATTGGTTTATAGGACCTGTGAATCAAGGCAATATGTGAGAAGGACTGCAACAGTCAGACTGTAACAAACAGGCACAGATATGTGGTGGTTCACTGGTTCAATAAAGAGACTAAGAAGACATTGGCAGTTTCTCCTTTCTGGTAACAGCATTCTGCATTGAAATTATACACATCTCTATGGAGATTAGGAATAGAGATAGCAACGCCTGAGGATACCTCGATTATCCGCATAGAATTCCATTAGGCGTAAAAGGCAAATAGCAATGGAAATAATATGACAGGATCACTGAAGACCAGTGAGTACACTGGATGTTTGTGAAAAGAGAACGCATGTCCTGCTAGATGATCACGTGCCACGATCACGCACTAACTCACCTTACTTGTAATATCATAAATGGATACTCGTCTATACCATGTCTACACAGACACATGCATACAGTCTATACGTATACAGTAATACGCAACACTAATATCTGCTACAAGAATGTGTGACACACGACCTAGTTTTTGGTTCATAGTTCACTCAAAGACCTATTTTATGTCTACATTAGCCCATTCATTCAAGCCGGAAGTTAAATACATTGTACTCCAGCGCCAATATGTATTACTTCTGACACACGGCCTAGTTTCACACACTGCCGACATGGCCATGCTGTACACCCGTCTCATCCTCACAGTTGGAGCTATCTTGGTGGACATATGTCACAAACACGTGGGTAGGTACACGTATCTGACTGTTTTCTTGTTCATCTGAAATTTGCCATTTTATCAGAGTTAATGTAATAAATCTCACACCTCTGTCCCCACACATACAGTCGCTGAAAATAGAACGAGGAAGTAGATTAAACTTATATGTGAGCGGGTAGGACACGCCTCCAGGTATATCCCTGTATCTCTGCATGTTGATAGTAAAGAGTGTGATTTATACACGTGGTTAATTGTTGTGAACATAAAGCATAAACATGAATAAAGAAAAATAACCTATCTCGGTAAATATTTACCTTTTATCAGGTCCTGACTGCGTACTATGTTTATTATATGAAACGGAATAACGAGAATTGTTTCAAAAAGAGTTAGTGGGTGGGTTTAACGCTGGTTTGAACAGTATTTCAGTTACAGCTCGGCGTCTCAGATTGCCAAAGGAAGAAAGCTACAATATAGGCACGTCTTGGACATTCACTTTGGTGAAACCCACGAGCGCGGGTGTGGAAGGACTGACCAAGAAACATGATGAGGGAGAACTGGTATTCGAACCCACAATCAGATGTCTCTGGAAAAGCAAAGAGATGCAACACTGCAGAGTGAATTGCATTGTCGTAGACAACAAAGACACATGTTCCCCAAATCGTGAATAAAGTGACATCAGATGTGTTGTAAGTGATAAAAGCAGTTGAATCAGTCAGATAGGTGGAATACTGGATAGCAGATATTTTTGCCTCCTTAAATGCTCCTTTATTGACATTCACATCCTGTTAGCAAGTTTGTCTCTTTAAGTTGTTTACAGCAATACAGATTCTGTCCATATGGTGAAACATTGGGTAGGACATCGTTCTGTCAACCTCAGTATATCAAGTTACAATATACTAGTATTTACTTCTGTTTCAGTTAATGCCCAGAACTATCAGCTGACGTCATCATGTGGAGGGTCTGTGCAGGCAGGGGGAAGCTGTACTCTGATGTGTTACACAGGAGAAGCTTCACATACAGCTATACAGTGGCTGAATAGAACTACATTCTACAGAGTAAGTCAGGGTAGCTGCAGCTCCACCTCCCCATCTGTCCCAGCTGACTACACCACCTCCTGCCCCAGCTCCACCAACTACACCCTCACCATCAACAACGCCGTGTACGGCAGAGACAGACTCAGCTGGAGGTGTGACTATCAGTTTGGGGGCAGAGCGAGTAACCAGATACAGATAGATGTTCCAGGTAAGTATGTTTGATGTATGTTTAGTTAAACTACAGTGTGACCATCATTAAAAGGACAAAGGGCGTAACCAGATACAGATGGATGTTCCAGGTAAGTATGTTATGTGTATGTTTAGTTAAACTACAGTGTGACCATCATTAAAAGGACAAAGGGCGTAACCAGATACAGATGGATGTTCCAGGTAAGTATGTTATACGTATGCTTGGCTAAACTACAGTGTGACCATCATTAAAAGGACAAAGGGCGTAACCGGATACAGATGGATGTTCCAGGTAAGTATGTTATACGTATGCTTGGTTAAACTACAGTGTGACCATCATTAAAAGGACAAAGGGCGTAACCAGATACAGATGGATGTTCCAGGTAAGTATGTTATACGTATGCTTGGTTAAACTACAGTGTAACCATCATTAAAAGGACAAAGGGCGTAACCGGATACAGATGGATGTTCCGGGTAAGTATGTTATATGTATGTTTAGTTAAACTAGAGTGTGACCATCGTTATTGGAACATAGAGCATAACCAGATACAGATGGATGTTCCAGGAAAGTATGTTTGATGTATGTTTGGCTAAACTACAGTGTAACCATCATTAAAAGGACAAAGGGCGTAACCGGATACAGATGGATGTTCCAGGTAAGTATTTTATATGTATGTTTAGTTAAACTACAGTGTGACCATCGTTATTGGAACATAGAGCGTAACCAGATACAGATGGATGTTCCAGGTAAGTATGTTATATGTAAGCTTGGTTAAACTACAGTGTAACCATCATTAAAAGGACAAAGGGCGTAACCGGATACAGATGGATGTTCCAGGTAAGTATGTTATATGTATGTTTAGTTAAACTACAGTGTGACCATCGTTATTGGAACATAGAGCATTACCAGATACAGATGGATGTTCCAGGTAAGTATGTAATGTGTTCGTCTTGTTTAACTACAGGGTAACCATCACTGTAAGTTTCAATGTGACATACTGATACAGCTGGTTTCAAAGTGAGATTTACACGCAGTAAATTGCAGGGCATAATAATAATATTTTACAACGTCTGATAATATGATTCCTTTCTTCAAAGACACGCCATACGTCACAGTGGTAGGTACTTAAGGATCACACAAACCGTGATACCTTCACTAGAACCACTTAATATGTAGACAATGTCTCCAACCTACCGCCATATTCCATAAAGCTATGTTATAATTCCAGTTCCTCTGAGCAGTGTTACCATTGCTAGAACCACTACATCTGTCTCCTGTGTCGCTGTCTCCAACCCACCGCCGTCCATGACGCTGTACAGAGACGGGATTAGTGTGACCACCAGCCCAGCAGCAGTGGAGGGAAACACTGGCTGGACAGCCACCATCAACTACCAGCTGACAGGCAACAGTAGGAACTCCCTGTACTACTGCCAGGCATCCAACACACAGACTACCGTCAACTCTACCTATTCCTATCCGGAAAGTAAGTAAATGTATAAATGACCAAAACATCATAAATAAACAGGATACATTGACTGATGCCGATGATATTGACACCAATACAAAGGACTTTATTATACTTTGTTATATACTGTATTTTCATATTAAATGCATGAATTCACTTTCTATACAGTTGCTGTCAGCAGCGTGTCCCTTACAACCATCACATCCGCCAACCAGGAAGTTGGGGCTGCTGAGGGTCAACCGCTGACGTTGACGTGTGCAACCTCGGCCAGCTACCCTGCAGCTACTGTCACGTGGTACAAGAACAGTGTTGAGGTAACAGTGGGGATCTCCAGTAACAGCACCACTGGGGTGGCTGTCCAGACAACCAGTACCGTGACCTTCAACTCTGTGGGGAGGTCAGACCTGGGCCACACAGTCTACTGTAGAGCCACCAACATCCACACCCCCTCCCCAGTACAGTCCGACAATGCCCGGGTGGGAGTGTGGTGTGAGTAACTCTCTACTGGATGTTTGATATATACTTGTCAATGAGTCGATAGGTAGAGCTGAATATTAGCCTCAGCCTTAGTTGGTGCACTGACTTGGATGCCGTTGGTAGCAGTAAGGCAGTCATTCAATCTAATTACTTGACAAAATACCACAACGACTTAAACCTAGTCTCATGGTGTGCCTTGATCACAATTATTTCTCCAGCTAACAGCATGTCAATTAAATATAACGGAGACCACGTTGATGTTGATTAACGATCTATGAACATGCTTTATGGTAAATATTATGGTGTAGCCGCAGGTAATGTACTGTACTAAACTGTATGGTAGTAGTAATACACATAATATTACTGCATTGCAGTCGGACCAGAACAGGTTGATGTCACAATGCCAGACAACGCTGCAGCCTTCGAGAACAGAAACCTGACCCTGACCTGTACTACCACAGTTTATCCCAACCTGACCTTCAACTGGGACTACATTGATGGAACACCTGTAGATGGTAGCACAGGGCCTGTGACAGGATCTTCTACCTGGTGGTCACAGACTCTCACCTTCAGGCCAAATAAAGACAAGACCACAGTGAGATGTCAGGTCAGAAACACCAGAACATCAGCAACACAGACTGGTTCTGCATCAATGGATGTCAAGTGTGCGTGTTTACAATTGATTAATAGCAGTTCAGATTCACATTTGAAGTACATGTGAAGGTTGTAAGATCATTTTAGATACAGTGGCGAGCAAAGTGATATATAAAGATGATATTTCCACTGACTCTTGTATGTATTGTGGACACTGTTTAATGAAAGAAGGTAGTGTACAGTGGATAACACCTACTTAACGATTTCAGATATAGTATTGTCCTCCACTGTCACATCCATGCTTTTTGCATTTCTATATACAGTTACTATCATGGCTGTTCCTGTTTCAGACCCACCGCCGGTCCCTCCTTCCATCACAGAATTTCAGACTCTGATGTTTGAAGGAGACACAGAGACTATCAGCTGTTCGTTGACAGGAGGAAATCCTCTAGCTACTATCACGTGGTCCTGTCCGGGCACTGGATCAGCATCGGTCAGTGACAGTGGTCAGACCAGGACATCTGCTCTCTCCTTCGTTGTCAGCAGGAGTCAGAACAGTCAGCAGTGTCAGTGTCTGGGGGCGTGGCAGTATGGAGGATACAACCAATCTGATGTCAGGACATTCAATGTCAGCTGTGAGTACCTTTATCTGTTTCTGGAGGGATTAATAGGTGCAATTGGTAACTCCCCCTCATTCAGTTAAGCTTGGAGTAAAAAGCCTGTTTGATGTAAATGACACCTTTATCAAGCTCATCACATGATCAAAATACAAAAGTCTGTTTTCAGTAAAAAGAAGTCAATACTTATTTCATATAATACCCATTTTATACTGCAGGTCCAAAAAGCCAGCAACCACTCAAAGCCGAATATAACATCACAGGTGTAATAGCAGGAAGTACGATAGGAACCCTCCTTCTTACCTTGCTGATTGAAGGCCTAGTTCTGATTGTCCTCTATAGGAAGGGGTTCAGGTTTGGAAACATCTTGAAAGGTATGTTGTTAAATATCATGTTTACCTAACAACAGTATTGCACGTAGAGTGAAAAGGTGATTTGTCGATATTTCATTGAAATGTGCCTTCAGGAGATATACATGAATGATATGCGTGAAAGTGAGATTACCTACGCATCTAAATCAGCACTGACTCAGAATGAGCACATACAGTTTGGGAATGTAAATGGAATTGATTATAACACAAACTGTTGTTGATA
This sequence comes from Haliotis rufescens, assembly GCF_023055435.1. NCBI lineage: Eukaryota > Metazoa > Mollusca > Gastropoda > Lepetellida > Haliotidae > Haliotis > Haliotis rufescens. The sequence goes on from NW_025964310.1 coordinate 7,641, forward strand.
TTTCTTGTATTAAGTCATTGACGTTTCACATTTCATATTCTCCCTTTGCAACATGTTTAATGTGTGTATTACAGGGTACTATATAATGCATTCTCTTCTTTGCAGGAGCTGCTTTACACAAAAGGTAGACTAAATGTATGAATAAAACGTTTTGAAATATTTTCTTTTGTAATAAGGTAGATGTCCTTTAAAATCAGAAAACAAATCATATATTGAAGATGTTCCTTTCCATTATTAATTGCCATAAACAGACCTCTCTTTACTTTTGTAGCACAAGGAATCCCGAAAAAGAAGAAATGGAAAACATAGGATATTCATCCTTGGGTAGGTTGAAGTCAGCAATGTTCGTCAGATAGATTGTTTTGTTCACAAATATGACTGTTTCTACTCCCCCCTAACACCGTTATTGTATGTTCGTACTGATTTGTTACAGATCACGTCAAAAGTCCAGCTCAGTACCCAAGCATGGATAAAGAGGCTTCGGAAAAACAACATTACACACAGTTGAAGATTTATGAGAATACAAACGGTAGATGGATACTTTGACATTTTATATACTATAGCAGTTCTCAGTTGACAAACTCAGTTGAGGTACTGCCAGATCATCGGTGTGCTATTAAACGTTGTGTTACGTTTACACAGATGTGTAACATTTGAATTTGTTCTTTGTAAATGTGTCACGAAACATATTTTCAGTCGAGCCCAAATCAGAGACAAGTACATACGAAGACATGACAGAAGCTCCTCCAGTATCGTACGAGTCCATCAACGCATCTCCATATCAGAACAGCGGCGCTCAATCTCGAGGTAACCATTATTTAGAATATCTATACCCCTGAAAAGAATGAAAGGTTGCATAATATATTGTACACAAGAAGTCATTTAAGTTTCAAAAGGAAACATACGTTTCCTCCTGTGTCCTGATGTACAAAACGTTTACCCTGTCATCATTTGATAACTTGAAATTAGTTTCCGGGTCTTCATTCCATGTGATGCAGTTTCAGATCCTGACTATGGGAAAAAGTAAACAAGCACTGGAAGCGATGATATCACTGGACGGGAAAATACGGTGCGGGAACTGAAAATTATGTTAATCTTTCATATAGTGTACATTTTTACGTCAAAATATGACTGTTATCTTATGGTATTAAATATATTATCTGCTTTGCATTAAATTAACATATATAAGATAGCTACGCGATAAATCGCGAACGACAATAAAGAACGAAGTGTCATTTCTGGAGATTCGAACATGCGCTCGCTACTTGATGACATCGTATATAAGACGGGGGGGGGGGGGAGTGTCTTGTGAGTTGTGCCCCATAGATGAACCTGAGCAACGCAGATAAACGCGATGGCCGAACGATCGCATCCAAAAGCGGGAGAGATGTGACAATGGGTATTGGGAGAAAAGGTACAGATAATCGACGTGAAGATTGATAGAATATACGGGAAATACCCACCTGTGCATAACGTGGACTTGTCTGACATTGCCGAGGGCGGATTATATTGAGAAAGTCACCCCTCATGATTTTTTTCCCGGCATTGTTTTATTGTACGATAAACAACTCCCTCTCGTCGTTTATTTCTTAAATGGGCGGTCGGGTAGCCTTGTGGTTAAAGCGTTCGCTCGTCACGCAAAAGACCCGGGTTCGATTCCCGACATGGGTACAATGTGTGAAGCCCATTTTGGGTGTCCCCGCCGTGATATTGCTGGAATATTGCTAAAAGCGGCCTAAAACCATACTCACTCACTCTGTTTTTCTTAAATACCACGACAGACTCTTATATGAACTTCCAAAAGTCATTAAGACTTATAACAGCGATAATCGCACACGATCATTACTTATTAATCAGATTGCTTGTTATCCAAAACTGTCTGTGAGTCCTGGTTATGCTATTTAACATCCTGCGCGCTCGATAAACTCACACTCCTGACTGATCCTTACGTCAATAGCAGCCAAGTGTGTTGCCGCGACTGTGAATTTACATATTATAATCGTTTGATCGTAAAACGAATTGTTTCGTCGATTTAAGATATTTATATGTCACAAAATGTGAACTAAAGGCAACTTTATGAAGACAAATTTTGCCATAAGTTTTGATTGTCCATACCTTTGAAAGTGGTCTTTATGATAGTTTGATGCTTTGGTGTGCAGGTCTAAAGTGATACGGCTGTCTGTTGACATTTTATGCATGTTGTATCCATTCTCTTTGTGCCTTACTTGTGAGGACCCATATACATGGCTTGACGTTGTATATGATTTAGTATCGCATTTAATTACATATTTTGCTTACCATAGGTTATAAAGAGGCACCTTAATTGCCTTGTTTGTTTTGGATCTAATACTTACAGGAAA
>NW_025964310.1:15000-17066 GCF_023055435.1 Haliotis rufescens
GCGACCCTGGTCACCCGATCCCGTTAGTCGCTTCTTTTCTAAAACAAATGCCTGAATGAATGGGGAAATGTTGGTGTCTATGTTTACAATAAGACAAATTAAAATATCAATAATTTCGAGAAGGCCTGCCTTCCGAATTTTAAATGTTCACACTGTTTCACAAATTTGCTTGAATGGTGAACACATGAATATTTCCAAGGCGAGTGAGAGTGAGTATGGTCTTATGCCGCTGTAAGTAATATTCACGGCGGGGGACACCATAAATGGGCTTCACACATTTTGCTCATGTTGGGAATTGAACCAGGGTCTCCCGCGTGACGAGCGAACGCTTTAACCAATAAGCTACCTTACCGCCCCTTTCCAAGACGAGGGTGGTAGCTTCAACTGGTGTAGGGGCGGTCGGGTAGCCTAGTGGTTAAAGCGTTTGCTCGTCACGCCGATGACCCGGGTTCGATTCCCGACACGGGTACAATGTGTGAAGCCCGTATACAGGTAAATGCATGTGTTAATTCCCTAACTACACTATTTAAATTATTAAGTCCGATGGGCAGATTGTGAGGCACGGATGACCAGCCATCTTCAGCACTGTTGAGCTGCGATCGCGATCTGTTGATCTAGGTATCGAATCGGAAGCGGTGTTAAATTAAGTTTCACCAAGAAAAAATACAGTACTGATCGAAGTGGCGCTACCCATAACTCACTTATTCCTTTATTCAGGAATTATGTTTTACTTATGTGGTGTTTTATGTGTACTTCATATGTTATGTGTTTTGTTATTCTGTATGTTCCCAAGTATGATTATTTTTTGTGCTCCTCTTATTCCTTTATTTTTCCCTATATCAAAATTCTGTATCTCCAATCTGTTTTTGCTTTTATCGTATATTTCTAGTGTAGTTTATCTTACAATTTTCTCTGATATTAAAATATAATTATTAAATCCACACTTTGTGGGTCGTGTAAAATGCATCATTTAAAACGATATTTTGGGGATGATGTAATACCAAATACGCTGTGTACATCCTTTAAACGAGTTGGGTTAGCAGTGTTCCATCTATAACATCTATAAGGAACTTGTCAGATAATACACATGGTGTTTCCGTCAAATGACATATACGAGTATGTAAATATCGCTCTAAATAGTTGATATGGTATAAAAGAACCTCATTCTATAGCTATTTCACACCTGTAATTTATTGATCCCTTAATAAATTCTTCAGCATTCTTTTTTCAATACAATATATGATCATTTGTTATGAATCATTATTAGGAATATGTGTGACATTTATCGCAAAACAAAAGCTCCAAGTTATGTCTTTAAGTATCATGTGATGTGTAAACAGTTATTATTGTATAACATCAAGTGAAAGAACCGTTAAATTGTTGTCGGAACTGCACGAGCTGTATTAACATGAGATACCACATATGAAATGAATATTCGAACAAACAGATGTCCTATCAATATCTGGCCTGCCGTCTAATCGAATCATCCCGTCTCAGGATAGACTGTAGTACCTACACCATGTTCTTTCAGCTATTCCATCAATATCTGGCCTGCCTCCCACCTACACAGTGATCGAGTCATCCCGTCTCAGGATAGACTGTAGTACCTACACCACACCCGGCAACCCTCCAACAACAAGGTACACCTGGATCTATGGTGGTTCTACTGTCAGTACTGGGGCTGTACTTGACAGAAGCAGCATCAGTAGAAGTCAGGGAGGAAGCTACACCTGTGCTGCCAGCAACACTCGGGGGTTTGACTCGGCCTCAGTCAATGTGGATGTACAGTGTGAGTAATTGCGACACCGAAAGTAAATTTGTTTGTTGTTCTTATTGTATAAATTGTATAAATACGATTATTATTATTTTTGTTATTATTATATAAATTGTATATTGAAAAAATCATGCCATAACAGTTTACATAGCAGAGTGGTAGGAGTCATGCATGTTTACTGGATAATAACCAGTGAACGAACATGTCTAATGTTCAACAGCAGTCAATATGGATTTCTTATTTCCATTTTTCAGATTCTCCTTTTATACCTGGACTTCCAACAGTGCAGAAT
>NW_025964311.1:0-17056 GCF_023055435.1 Haliotis rufescens
GGGCTTTGTAGCACATGACAGTGTGTATAATCTTGAATGATAATAGCTTTAAAATTCAAGGCTTAAACCACTTTGACTGGTACCGCTGATACCGCTATTGGTGAAGGAACATTTGTCTGTTCGGACTGTCTTGATAAAAGCAACAAAACACTTTCCATAATCATAAGAAATTTCTACTAAATCCAGAGTACAATTCCGACTTTATCATAAGCATGCGTTTATGAACCACTATCAAATAGTGATAATACCAGGTGAGCGTATCCTGTCCCATTGCTGTCACCTGTCACAAACACATGCAAATGCATGTCAATGTTCACCTGACCAAACACGGGAATATACATGTATGGTACAAGTTAAAATAGGGAACTGCATCGCACATCATTGCTGTCATGGTGTATCAAATGTTCTCCACATGACTCTCATAAAACCTTTTGAAGGCTTACCGAGGCTTTGAATGTTGTAACCCTGTAACCGCTTTTGAGCAAGAGTCGTATGACGCTCTTTGAAACCTTCGTGAAAAGAACATGCTCAACTGTACCTAAAAACCTCGTTAGCACGAACGTTACTCTGGAGATCCATTTCACAGATTACTAAATGGAACATTTACATGTATACACAATTAAATAACTCCGTTCCCATGATTCTTCAATCCAGAGATTTGTATTCCGACCATTGCAACGCAACCGTCCGGAATAACGGGGTTTCGTAATATACAGTTCTCAGAAATTTGTATTCCGACCATTGCAAGGCAATCGTCCGGAATAACGGGGTTTCGTTACATACAGTGTTCAGAGATTTGTATTCCGACCATTGCAACGCAACCGTCCGGAATAACGGGGTTTCGTTATATACAGTGTTCAGAGATTTGTATTCCGACCATTGCAACGCAACCGTTCGGAATAACGGGGTTTCGTTAGATACAGTGTTCATCATTACATTCCACGACTACAAAATCCTTGTCTCATTTCAGAATCAACACCAGCGTTCCTCGGCTCCCCTCCGCCGGCGATGATGACTCCGCTGATTTAGGTCAGTGTACTCTAGTTACAAAACGCCCGGTAATATGCCCAATCTTTCACAATGGGGGCACGCCTCAGGATTCCGGCACTCGTGATGTACGCTCACCAACTGTTTCGCCGAAAGTAAGTAAATCCCGGTCAGCGTGATCGTAACCTACATCAATATATAAACAGATGAGGCAGGCTGGCACCGAAAGCCGCACTGTAACTGTGTCAGGCTGACCTATTTCCGCATTCAGGACGGTCTGACCTACAATTTGCCACTTGATAGCGGGCGGATTGGACGAGCGCGGCGTGATGGAGTTATTTATAGATCGGTAGCCTTCTTATCATGACATTTATAGTAGTTTTGATAAATAGGCCCTCGTGACCCGCTTATCATAGAAATAGGTCACGGGTCGTAAATATGGGCGTGTTTCGTTTGTTTCTTGTTAAACGCCCCACTCCGCAATAGTCCAGCTATATGACGGCGGTCTGTAAATAATTAAGTCTGGACAAGACAATACCCTCGATTGACAACATAAACATCGATCAACGCAATTGGGATTCAATGACATGCATCAACCAAGTAAGCGAGCCTTACCAACCGATCCCGTTAGTCGCCTTTTACTACAAGCATAGTCCCCTTTTAGGGCAAGCATGGGTTCCTGAAAACCCCGGAATCTCACGGGTCTAAATATTGGCGTGCTTGTCAGAGAGCGTGAGAGCATGTAAGTACATGTGTACTTTGGAGTAGTTTTGTTGTATGGACAACTGAGAAGTAGACACAAGCATTTCCATATGCCAGTTAACTGTTACATCGACACGAGGGACAGAAAGAACTATTATTCTTCCCTTTCGTGAAGGCGGGGACGTATTGTGGGACGATTGCTTTTTTGGAATGGTAAACGCCATTTTGGTTAATTATAGCAAAAAGCAATAACAGCGGAGCGAGATATTTAAGCCATTTTTTCCTTAATGCCAAAGCGTAATCTTTTACCTGCCTTTGATCATACTTCAGTAAATAAAAGGGACAGAGCTTTTCCATGGGTTGCTGAAGACCAATTCTAACCCGGATCTTTAAGGATAAACGACTTTTAGGCAAGATTTGAAATCTTCGTAGCAAGAGCATGCTCGATTATACCTCAAAGGTTTAGCGTAAGGTATGAAAACCTTCACGGTCTAATTGCCATGTTTTGATTTTGCCAATCCGTGAAGAAATTCCGATGCATCTACATTCGGGAGCACAATTGATGCTCCCCCTCCCCCCCTCCCCCCCTCTTCCTCCCTCTCTTTCTCTCCCCCTCTCCCCTCTTTCCCCCTCCCCCTCTCTCCCCTCCCCTCTTTCTCCCTCTCTCTCTCTCTCTCTCTCTCTCTCTCTCTCTCTCTCTCTCTCTCTCTCTCTCTCTCTCTCTCTCTCTCTCTCCCCCCCCCCCCCCCCTCTCTCTCTTCCCCCCTCCCCCCGGCATGCCTATATCTCTTATCCCCAAATCTCACAAAGATGTCATCTTGGTGGAAGTCTGGCAGTTTTCTCAATAAATTTCAGATGACATTTTCTTTTCCTATTTGACGCATTGTCTTGAACCTTTGAAGATAGAGATGTTACGAGACAAAGATAAAGATCGAACTATTAACACTATACTTAACATTAACACAATGCCGATTATGACTGAGTAATCGCCTGTTCACTACGTTTGGTGAGTCTGAATAAGCCCAATCAACATTTGATATATACCAACACAGACTGGTTTGCCCAATCCATGTGCGCATGCTCGGTTATTACGCGTTTTTCGTTGAAGCGAGTGAGTGAGTGAGGCTTTACGCTGCTTTTAACAATATTACAGCAATATCACGGAGAGGGACACAAGAAATGGGCTTCACACATTGTTCCCATGTGAGGAATCGAACCCGGGTCGTCGGCGTGACTAGCGAACGCTTTAACCACTAGGCTACCCGACCGCCCCTTTTCCTTGAAACTAGGTCAATACAATCTGCACATTTGTCCCTGAAGAAAAACCAAGAAAATCACAGGAAAGGAATACACAAATATGTAATACAATGCTATTTTGTGGCGCAGCTGTTATGATACAATACCTCAACACGATTGAGATTATTATTATTATTTTATTATACATTTATATACCGCAGGTATCCATGGACTATTATCAGCTCAAATATGTTTGTTTTGTTTGTTGTTTTACCCATCATGTTCGTACTAGAATGAAATGAAGACAAGGTCAATGGACACAGGGGGTGTTAAGAACAAATTAAGGAAATCCCGTCAATCACCTCGTCCAGAACGACCCCCTCCGTGGTCTAATGGTAGAGCGTCCGCCCAGAGAATGGAAGGTCCGGGGTTCGATCCCCGGCTGCGTCATACCAAAAGACGTTAAAAGATGGTACTTGTTGTTACCCTGTCTGGCGCTCGGCATTAAGGGGCTAAAACAAGGACTGGTCGGCTCGGAGTCAGTATACTGTGTCTGAGTGGGGTATTCATGTTAAACTGCGGCATGGTATCTCAGTGAGCTAGCACTATAAATCGGCATCAGTCCGGACTAGTACAAGCAGCCACACACGTCACTATATAAGTGCAATAATCTTGGACGCGACGTTAAACCCCATTTCACCTCACCTCACCTCGTTCATAACTATAGGTGGTGATGTAGCCTAGCGGTTAAAGCGTTATCTCGTCACGGATAAAACCCGAGTTCCATTCTTAATTGGGATAAGATGTGTGGTGCCTAGCCTTGGCATTCCTGCTTAATATGGATTAGCTAAAACATCTATTCTCCTCACTCCTACATCAGTGCCCATACTTGACTACACATGGATGTATCACCCTTTCCTTCACACCGCACCATGTTTACTTTGTGTGTTTGTTTGTTTGTGTGTTGTTTAACGCCGCACTCAGCACTATTCTATATGACGGCGGTCTGTCAATAATCAAATCCGAACCAGACAATCCAGTGATTGCGACATATGAGCATCGATCCACACAATTGAGATACGATGACATCTAGTCTGTCTTACAGACCCTGATACAAATATATAATTATCAAATACAGCCCATGCAAGTCTATAATGTTTGGCAAGTCTAGATCACTGCAGTATCAGTATCTGAAAATGAAGAGAGTCACTGGGCTCCTTTTTATTATATTTTTATTAAGATAACTGAACAACTGTTTTTTATGTAAGATGTGTTCATTTCAGAGACTAGATGTTAGTCTAGATGACATCCATCAACCAAGTCAGTGAGCCTGACCACCCTATTCTGTTAGTCGCGTCTTAAAACAAGTACGGGTTGCTGAAGACCTTTTCTAACCCGGATGTTCAGGGGTCGCATCATGTTAATTTGCACGCTGCATTGACACGATATCGTGATGGCAACTGTATTCTGACACTATATCGTGATATCCTATTACAGGAATGTACAGACATGCAACCGCATCACGCATGTAATAGGAGTCAGCTAATGGCTTGTCGTGAGAGGTTTTTTTACCCTTGTCCTAGTAGCTAAAGTTAGGCCTGCTGGGCACCAAGTCAACAACCACTACCACTGTGTGCTGACCTAGCACAGAGTGCATCTTGTAGAACATATCTACCTGTATAAACAAGCTTGTATATTCCGCTAGTTATCGACTTGATGTGATCACTTTCTACCGACAACTGTACATTGACCCCTTTGCTAATACGGAGAGAGAGAGAGAGAGAGAGAGAGAGAGAGAGAGAGAGAGAGAGAGAGAGTTCGCAGAATAGCGCTTCATATAGCTGGAATATTGCTGACTGCGGCTTTAAACAATAAATAATCAATGAAAATCCTACAAAGCGTGATACGCCGTGATATTACTGAAATACTGTTCAAGGAGGCGTAAATCCAACTTACACCCTATAAGCCACTCTGTACACATATGCCATTTATAGTGCGTGAGTGAGTGAGTGAGTGAGTGAGTTGGGTTTAACGCCGCTTTTAACAGTGTTCCAGTTATATCGCGGCGTGTCAGCTTAATGTGGGAGGAAAGCTCGAAGTGATGCAGTTCTCAGACGTTTACCACTTCGGTGAAACCCACGAGCACGGGCATGGTGCTGACAATCCTAGAAACATAATCGGGGTGAACCGGGATTCGAACCCACAATCATAGGTTTCTGGCGTGCCAATGGACGCAACTCTGCACAGCGAATCGCGGCGCCTTAGACGACTGGGCCAGAGAGAGAGACAGAGACACAGAGAGACAGAGAGACACAGAGAGACACAGAGACACAGAGAGACACAGAGACACAGAGAGACACAGAGAGACAGAGACAGAGACAGAGAGAGGGGTTTTATAGTGTTGGTCCACTAAGGTTCCATGCAGTTTAACATGGACACTCAGACACAGTATACAGACTCGAGTCGACCAGTCATAGTTTTTGTCTTCTTAATACAGCGCGCCAGGCAGGAAACAACAAGTACCATCTTTTAATGCCAGTGATCGGACCACCGACCTTGCGCTTTCCGGGCAGGCTCCTTATGCCCTAGACCATGGAGACGCTTACTGCGTGAGTATATTAAGGCTAAACGTCGTGGAAAAGTCCTTAAAGGTTATTGGAACTTGCAGAACCGAGGTTAACAACATTAGGAAACAGGAGCTCTTGCACGTTCACCAGACCATCATAATCAGCCTGTATACGTTCACAGAAAACGAATCCACTCTCGACATTTCTCATCCATCAATCTACATTTTATCAGGTGAGGTGAGCTGAAATGGGTTTAACGTCGCGTCCAAGATTATTGCACTTATATAGCGATGTGCATGTACGTGTGTGTGTTTGTGTGGCTGCTTGTACTAGTCCGGACTGATGCCGATTTATAGTGCTAGCTCACTGAGATACCATGCCGCAGTTTAACATGAATACCCCACTCAGACACAGTATACTGACTCCGAGCCGACCAGTCCTTGTTTTAGCCCCTTAATGCCGAGCTCCAGACAGGGTAACAACAAGTACCATCTTTTAACGTCTTTTTGTATGACGCGGCCGGGGATCGAACCCCGGACCTTCCGCTCTCCGGGCGGACTCTCTACCACTAGACCACGGAGGCGGTCCCATTTATTATCAAACATAAATCGTTGTCAACATCTGCTTGCATGATTAATAAAACAACTAAACAACTTTAAAAAAGTTCCATGGCCTATCCTGGCCTCGGGTGAGGTGGATGACCTGTACTTATTGAACAGCTAAAGGCCATCCTATCGTAGACATATTTATCCCAATTGCCTCAATAAAACACCGTTTGATGTTCAGTTACTGTGTCTACCCGGCCATCAAATGCAACGATAATGTCATTGCCGTTTCCAGACCAATATGGCCCGGGGTCTAATATATGTAGTCATTATCGATTCCAGCATTGCTTGTGAACCCTAGACTCTAGAATAATTTCGGGCGACATTTACCTTCGTGAAAACAAAAATTTGATAATACCCACCAGGGGCGAATCTGATAGCTGTTATTGACCTCGTATCGGCAACCACGTTGATATTGATCGAGATCATATGTTCCAATACTGCCTTTCTGCTTCGTATGACGTCTCTAGCTGATGGCTCTGTATTGAGTGTCATTCTAATCAGAGGTGAATGTTTGTCATCATTTGTTTGCTTTGAATGCAAATTGGGCTCAAAACATATGTCTGTATAAAAAAATGTTTTGATGGATAATATTCAAGATATGATAAAAAAAAAAATACCAGATAGCTGCGACCATGTTTGTTGAGTCAGAAATATGCTTTGTGTGTTTATCAGCGACGTGAAGGACAACCGTTTTTTTTTATAAATTGTACGGATACAGAAGATGGAAAGCTTTTAAAAAATGTCTGAGATTCATTTTCAAAACGTACATAATGTTTTGACCGATCTGTCAACGTATTGTATATTATGGTTGGAAGATGTGGATAATGTCAACCGCCGTCACCTTTAAATGTCACACGTCTTTGAAGAAGAGGGAAATTTAAATAATTCGTCGTAGCGAAACAGATGTGTTTTTGATTAGGAAACATCCATTATGTCAAACAGATCATGTAACAGAATCTAGAACGATGTTTCTTTGATGTAGTATTAGGACATCAAGAAAGAACGTGTAGATACTAGTACGTCACCGTTACGTACAGACCGCCTCCGTGGTCTTGTGGTAGAGCGTCCGCCCGGAGAGCGGAAGGTCCAGGGTTCGATCCCGGGCCGCGTCATACAAAAAGACGTTAAAAGATTGTACTTGTTGTTACCCTGTCTGGCGCTCGGCATTAAGGGGCTAAAACAAGGACTGGTCGGCTCGGAGTCAGTATACTGTGTCTGAGTGAGGTATTCATGTTAAACTGCGGCATGGTATCTCAGTGAGCTAGCACTATAAATCGGCATCAGTCCGGACTAGTACAAGCAGCCACACACACACATACACGTGCATGCACGTCGCTATATAAGTGCAATAATCTTGGACGCGACGTTAAACCCAATTTCACCTCACCTCACCGTTACGTACATTATTTGGTGGCTCATCCCAAACGTTCAATCTATTGCATTGTGAATTATTATTTGGGTTTGTGCAACTTTAAAATCTTATGTGACTGCGTGTCGATGGCTTTTAGAGCAGGTCTTTATTGCAGCCTATGTTTCATAAAATAATGCAAGAGTCTGGCACGATTCTGGCTGCATCTTAGTTATTTCACGGCATGTCAGCTTGATGAGTGAGGAAAGCCCGAAGTGATGCAGTTCTCAGACGTTTACCACTTCGGTGAAACCCACAAACACGGGCATGGTGCTGACAATCCTAGAAACATAATCGGGGTGAACCGGGATTCGAACCCACAATCATAGGTTTCTGGCGTGTCCAGGGGACGCAACTCTGCACAGCGAATCGCGGCGCCTTAGACGACTGGGTCACAGAGAGAGACAGAGACACAGAGAGACACAGAGAGACAGAGAGAGAGACAGAGAGACACAGAGAGACAGAGACAGAGAGAGGGGTTTTTTTTTGTGTTGGTCCACTAAGGTTCCATGCAGTTTAACATGGACACTCAGACACAGTACACAGACTCGAGTCGACCAGTCCTTGTTTTTGTCCTCTTAATACAGCTTGATGAGTGAGGACAAGTAATGCTGGTCCTCACAGCTACGTTGAAACCCAAGATCAGGGGTGTTTGGCAAGAAAGACACGTGAACTTTTAATTTGCGTTGATTAGCAATGGAGTTTAATAACGTATATATTTACCTTTTTATGTATACATAATTTGGTGTTTAGTGTCCAACGAGACATGGATATTCAATTATTACGACTAAAAATAATGATAATCAAAATAAATTATCGGCTTCGAGTTATTTTATGCTTTTAAAACTATCGTATTTTACTTTGTAACGGGGGCACGGGGGACCAGTCGTCTAAGGCGCCGCGATTCGCTGTGCAGAGTTGGGCACGCCAGAAACCTGTGATTGTCGGTTCGAATCCCGGTTAGCCCTAATTATGTTCCTAGGTTCGTCAGCACCATACCCGTGCTCGTGGGTTTCACCGAAGTGGAAAACGTCCGAGACCTGCATCATTTCGGGCTTTCCTCCCACATTAAGCTGACACGCCGTGATATAACTGGAATACTGTTAAAAGCGACGTTAGACCCAAATCACTCACTCACTTTGTAACGCATATGGCTCATCGCTTGAAGTTTCAGTACTATTGCTCTGTGTACCTATTTTAGCGTTTATGTTTTGTGTTTCTGTATGTTTGTTATATGTATATAAGGTGACATTTTCATAAAAAAGTCTCTTTGTCTCTTTGTATGTGTATGCATGAGTGTATACATGAGTGCTGATGTAGTGTGCGTACCTGAAATACACATGCCATACTCTTGTTCAAAGGTTGTTGAATGAAGGTCACAACAGTAAAGCTCAGTAAAGCTTTCAAAACGTTTTATGGTAATTATGCGAAGACATTTCCAAGTTTGACGCATCAGTGACAAAATGATGTCGGACGCAATAAATTACACCATATGTTCCCGCATTTCTTCAGGTGAAAAGGGGCGGCCGTGTAGCCAAGTGGTTAAAGCGTTAGCTCGTCACGCCGAAGACCCGGGTTCGATTCCCGACATGGGTACAATGTTAATTTGCATTGAAAGAAGTAACTTTAATAGCCGATCATTACTAAGGCAATAACTCATTTTGCGTCTTTTACACTTCTTGGCAAGTAAATCGTACATAATATTCAAATAATAACTAAAGTGACAAAACCCTTTCTACATTCATATAAAAATTTCTGCCAAAAGCAGTGTCGACCGTTTGATTTCGACTACATCGTGGCCATGTGTTAATGAATCTCTATCAAATAGTGAAGATACCAAGTTCTCGCGAAAAGGTGAGCGTGCCCTGCCCCATCGGTGGCACCCGCCACAAACACATGCAAAGGCATATCAATTTTTCACCTAAAAACACGGGAACATTTGGTACGAGTCAAAATACAGTATTGCATCAAACATCATTTTTGTCATTGATGCGTCAAATTTGGAAATGTCCTCCACATGTCTACCATAAAACGCTTTGAAAGCTTTACTGAGGCCTTGAATGTTGTAACCTTGATCAGACAACTTTTGAGTGTCGCATGTCGCTCTTGGTAGAAAGAGCATGCTCGATTATATCTCAAAAATTCTTAAATGTAAACACCAAAGGCTGGAGCTGCTGGAATATTGCACGACATGGAGGGAAAGTTGGAAAGGTTGAAAGTTAAAGCCTTGAGGGGAGTGTACAAAAGAGGACTGGACATATCAGGTTTTAGAGTCAAGTTAAAAGTTGATAGTACTAATGCATTGTTTCGGCAGATTTCGTCCTCAGTTAAAAATACTGGCGTTATACGTGGCATTATTTGATATGTCATTTATACCAAGTTCTTTGATAAAACAAATAATGTAGTGATGCTTACATATAATGGTTATACAACTACAAACTCTCATGCAGGGCGGGGGCACGGGTGGCCCAGTCGTCTAAGGCGCCGCGATTCGCTGTGCAGAGTTGCGTCCCTTGGGCACGCCAGAAACCTATCATTGTGGGTTCGAATCCCGGTTGGCCCCGATTATGTTTCTAGGTTTGTCAGCAATATACCCGTGCTCGTGTGTTTCACCGAAGTGGTAAGCGTCTGAGACCTGCATCACTTCGAGCTTTCCCCCACATTAAGCTGACACGCCGCGATGTAATTGGAATACTGTTAAAAGCGGCGTTAAACCCAACTCACTCTCTCACTCACTCATGCAGGGCAGCCAGACTTTGGATGACAGCAGGCTGAGACAGAATGGGTTCATTCCAATTCCGTTTCCTCTTTTTAAGTTTATGCATTCTACCAATGGCAACATCACGCACTGACTTAACCCACTCTGAAAGACATTCACAGGTTCCTCTTCTCTTTTGGCCCATTTTTTGGCATACTCTTCGACAGCATCCATAATGATTTGAATTTGTGATACCAAAGGGAAGGAGTTGCTCACGATATTTTGGTACATGTTTGAATAACTGACGAAGGTTGTTATTGTCAACAATAGAGAAGTCAATAAAGCACACAAACATTTACAACCACTCAGCAGCAATCAGTGGTCCAAACCGCCCATTACCCGACGGTATCTGCCAATATCCACACTGTCTGCTACGCTTGGAACTAAACCCCTACATCAGACATGAAGCCAAATACGAGTCAATTTGAAATTGGAATTTAACCCTGGACGTGAATATCAAGTTCAGTTACAGACGTAATGCGTCAATCAACGCTAGACATCCTTACACATGGCAGAGTGTTACGTCTCGGCTCAATGACAACCTCTGATTCACGCAGTTTGACGTCAGAGTCTAATCAAATATCAGATAAAAGAACGGATCTGTAAGAGAAGAGGAATCGTCCTAAGGCGTTAAAGCCCCTGGGCAAATACAACATGAGATATCATTGACGCTTCAGAATAGCATCTTCAAATTGGAGTTACGAGAAGTGACGTCTTTTCCAATATGAAGTATGTTTTCGTCAGGATGGTTTGGAAAGGTCGTCGTGTTGATGGATATGGGAGTCAAAGAGACAGAACTCTTGTCTTGTATATAGTATATGCATGTTCCCTTATGGATGTCAAGGTGTGGTGGTGCTAGATTGGCTTTGAATATGCTCGTAGTACAGTCAACTACGGTTATGACGAACACGGTTATAACGAAATGATGGATATAACGAACATCTTTTTTGGTCCCGGTCGTGTGTTTATATGCTGTATTTATTATGCTTATAACGAACTACGGTTATAACGAACTGAAATTAGTGGTCCCTTTGAGTTCGTTATAACCGTATTTTACTGTAACACGGAAAAGGGTCCGATACACACAGTAAACTGCGAAAACCGAAGCGAACTTATCATGATTATTTGTCTACATTTCATGAACTTTGATAGGTATGAATGGTGTGATCTTTATTTCTCCATGTACACTACCGGGCAAAAGAAAGTATACACCCATGTTTGATGGTGGCTATAACGCAAACAAACAAGAAATGGTTATTTGACATGATTCGATGGTATTTGATATAGGTATTATAGGCAATACAAGACCTTCTTTGATACGCATTTAGAGTGAGTATGGTTTTACGCCGCTTTTAGCAATATTCCAGCAATATCACGGCGGGGGTCACCAGAAATGGTCTTCACACATTGTACCCATGTCGGGAATCGAACCCGGGTCTTCGGCGTGACGAGCGAACGCTTTAACCACTAGGCTACCCGACCGCCCCCGATACGCATTTAGAAGTTAGAGTACTAAGTAAGGATAAGAATTTATGGATGAACAACTTCTTTATAACAATTAAGAGCGACGTTTCGGTGTAGGTTCTAACACCGTTATCAAGCAATCACTTCTAACACCGTTATCAAGCAAGTGATTGAAAGTGATTGTTAGAACCCACACCGGAACGTCGCCCTTAATTGTTATAAAGAAGTTCATCCATAAATTCTTATCCTTACTTAATATAAGACCTTCCCTTTTTAATGTTTCGGCGACTGTTTTCTGCCTAGTAACGTTTTGATAAGTTAAACGTTTGCGTTTTTGTAAAAATGGTTTTAGATTAGAAACTTTCTTTTGCCCGACAGTTTACAGTCTTTAGAAGTTGTGCTTGTTTGTTTGTTTGTTGTTTAACGCTGCACTCAGCAATATTCCAGCTATATGACGGCGGTCTATGAATAAATCGAATCTAGACCAGACAATCCAGTGACTGACGCCATGCACATCGATCTACGCAAATCGGATAGGCATCAACCAACGTTAACTCAGCGAGCCTGACCACCCGATCCCGTTAGGTGCCTTCTTCGATAAACATGGGTTGCTGAAGACCAATTCTGACCCGGATCGTCACGGGAGTTCTGTTATAGAAGATCTTTCTTGCTTACACGCCCCATACATACACGGATATATCTATTACTGACAATTGTATTGAGCACTGAAGTAGGTAGGGTTTATCGATCGTTTCTTTGTCACAGCATATATTTCAACTCACCAAATATTCTGCTCTGATTTTTAGAGAGATATATGCTTACCTTCCTTCATATTCTGTGAATTTTGTTGTGTGAGAATTGTTTTGAGAGCATCACTGTATCTACAACGCAATTCTGGATTTGATTAATCTCTGATGAAGAAAACATGAACTGTAGTTCTTCTGAATACAGGCAACCTACTTTAGAATAAACATCACGTGTGTTGTAACACAGTGTTGAACAGTATTCAGGGCTGCCTCGGCGCTGACAATAACGTTGATTGTTTTCCGTGTCGTATGACATTGCCCCAGTCGTGTTAAAGTATCGTCACTCGTGCATCATACTGAACGTTTGACACATGTAGGTTGTAATACAGCGAGACAGATGTGGAGACGGCATGGATTGTCAGTGGAAGGTTAATAGGCTAAAGCGTAGGTTGAGAAATGTAGTTCTCCATGTTATAAATGGCAGGGGGCACGGGTGGCCCAGTCGTCTAAGGCGCCGCGATTCGCTGTGCAGAGTTGCGTCCTTTGGGCACGCCAGAAATCTGTGCTTGTGGGTTCGAATCCCGGTTCGCTCCGATTATGTTTCTAGGTTTGTCAGCACCATACCAGTGCTCGTGGGTTTCACCGAAGTGGTAAACGTCTTAGACCTGCATCACTTTGGGCTTTCATCCAGCATTAAGCTGACAATGAAATGTTAAATAAAAGTATTGAAATGGTTTGCACAATTTTAAATAAAAGTATTGAAATGGTTTGCACTATAACAACACCATGAGCATCTACGCAATTGGGATACAATGACATGCATCAACCAAGACAGCGAACAAGACCATCCGATCCCTCTTACGACATTGATTGCTGAAGACCAATTCTGACCCGGATCTTCACAGGTCTTTTGTAGGAGGAAAACCCGAAGTGATTGATGTCTTAGACGGGTATTGGTAGTCCTGCACCATGACTGTGGAATTTATATTTTTTTAGGTATTTTTTTTTACTAAAAGCCAAGGCAAGTCTAGATTAAACTAACCAAGTCTATTTAATTAGAGGGCATCATAATAAGGGCAAACGTACTGACGATTACACTCCGGCGCAGTGATGACTTAGAATTGCACGACTGCCACAAGCTAATATGCTTATCACATCGCTGGATTTTTCACTTGGTTGCAAACAGACACACACATATTCTGAAATCATAGCAACCCGGCTTAGTGAGAGTCTGTCAGTGAGATTTAAAAATTGTTTTGTATAAATAAAACGATACTCTACAGGACCCCAACTGCGATGATTGTGATTGTATCAATAGAAATTAAATCTATCCGTAGTGCTCTCACAGCCGCACGTGGAACCCCACTACCAACGGAAACAAAGGTTAAAACACGCAAATGGCAATATAATTTCATGATATTCGTATATCTAAATGGCTGGACCTTTCAAAAATTAATTAGATGATAAACATATGTTATTTGCTCAATGGAGATGTGATCGTACCAAATCGACCGCAAGAAACCCTGGGTGGAAGGGTGGCAGATCCTGATACTGAAGAATAAGCAGCGAACATAACGAAGGCCGTACGCAGTGAATGTCATAGGTAATGAAGAACATACGTAGTGAAGAGTATACCTAGTGAAGAGTGTACATAGTGAAGAAAATACGTAGTGGAGAATATGCCAAGTGAAGAATACATGTAGTAGAGAGCCTAGTATGTAGTGAAGAGTATACCTAGTGAAGAGTGTACGTAGTGAAGAAAATACGTAGTGAAGAATATGCCTAGTGAAGAATACATGTAGTAGAGAGCCTAGTATGTAGTGAAGAGTATACCAAGTGAAGAGTGTACATAGTGAAGAAAATACGTAGTGAAGAATATGCCAAGTGAAGAATACATGTAGTAGAGAGCCTAGTATGTAGCAAAGAGTATACCTAGTGAAGAGTGTACATAGTGAAGAAAATACGTAGTGGAGAATATGCCAAGTGAAGAATACATGTAGTAGAGAGCCTAGTATGTAGTGAAGAGTATACCTAGTGAAGAGTGTACGTAGTGAAGAAAATACGTAGTGAAGAATATGCCTAGTGAAGAATACATGTAGTAGAGAGCCTAGTATGTAGTGAAGAGTATACCAAGTGAAGAGTGTACATAGTGAAGAAAATACGTAGTGAAGAATATGCCAAGTGAAGAATACATGTAGTAGAGAGCCTAGTATGTAGCAAAGAGTATACCTAGTGAAGAGTGTACATAGTGAAGAAGATACGTAGTGAAGAATATGCCAAGTGAAGAATACATGTAGTAGAGAGCCTAGTATGTAGTGAAGAGTATACCTAGTGAAGAGTGTACGTAGTGAAGAAAATACGTAGTGAAGAATATGCCAAGTGAAGAATACATGTAGTAGAGAGCCTAGTATGTAGTGAAGAGTATACCTAGTGAAGAGTGTACATAGTGAAGAAAATACGTAGTGAAGAATATGCCAAGTGAAGAATACATGTTGTAGAGAGCCTAGTATGTAGTGAAGAGTATACCTAGTGAAGAGTGTACATAGTGAAGAAAATACGTAGTGAAGAATATGCCAAGTGAAGAATACATGTAGTAGAGAGCCTAGTATGTAGTGAAGAGTATACCTAGTGAAGAGTGTACATAGTGACGAAAATACGTAGTGAAGAATATGCCAAGTGAAGAATACATGTAGTAGAGAGCCTAGTATGTAGTGAAGAGTATCCCTAGTGAAGAGTGTACATAGTGAAGAGTATACGTAGTGAAGAATATGCCAAGTGAAGAATACATGTAGTAGAGAGCCTTGTATGTAGTGAAGAGTATATCTAGTGAAGAGTGTACATAGTGAAGAGAATACGTAGATAAGTGAAGAATATGCCAAGTGAAGAATACATGTAGTAGAGAGCCTAGTATGTAGTGAAGAGTATACCTAGTGAAGAGTGTACATAGTGAAGAAAATACGTAGTGAAGAATATGCCAAGTGAAGAATGCATGTGGTAGAGAGCCTAGTATGTAGTGAAGAGTATACCTAGTGAAGAGTGTACGTAGTGAAGAGTATACGTATTGAAGAATATGCCAAGTGAAGAATACATGTAGTAGAGAGCCTTGTATGTAGTGAAGAGTATACCTAGTGAAGAGTGTACATAGTGAAGAGAATACGTAGATAAGTGAAGAATATGCCAAGTGAAGAATACATGTAGTAGAGAGCCTAGTATGTAGTGAAAAGTATGCATAGTGAAGAGTATACCTAGTAAAGAGTATACGTAGTGAAGAATATACCTAGTGAGGAATATACGTAGTAGGGAGCCTAGTACGTAGTTTAGAGAATACGCAGTGAAGAAGATGCGTAGTGAAGAGTATACCTAGTGAAGAGCCTAGTACACTGTACGTAGTGAAGAGAATACGTAGTGAAGAGCCTAGTTCACTGTATGTAGTGAAGAGTATACGTAGTGAAGAGAATACGTAGTGAAGACTTGTGAATCCCTACCCACGGGTTTTTTGGCGTTGTATAAACACATTCATCTGGAGGGTATATTTGCACGCACGTGGGAGTGACTCCAGTTGATCTTGTCGGAATGTGATCTTTTGTCGGTCAAGAGAACGCGCACCAGGAAGACACTCAAGTGTGCCCGTATGATTCTTATTGACTGAACCATGAACATGAGACGCCGGTCTTGAACATGAGACGCCGGTCTATTGACTTTGTACGGTACATTGGACAATCATCTAGAGGTTCACAATGTATAAAACAGTAATTTACTTGAGTATGTATTATTGTAGTTGTGTGTTTTTTAACCAAAAAAACCCCATTTCAAAATAGCTGTAATAGTGAGCCATTGAGCTGCATTTAACGCCCCTTTGTATTTCAGTGTGTAAGCGTGTGGGAGGATTGTCCCTAAGGAATGAATGAATATCGTTTTACACCACATCAGCAGTTTTCCATGTATTCGCGGCGATTGTCCCTAATGATATAGACCGTTGACGTTTACCACTTCGGTCAAACCCACGAGTACCGGCGTGGTGCTGCGAAACCTTTAATCGTAATCAGGACGAATCCAAGATTCGAACATACGATTATAGGATTCTGACACGCCTAAGGGACGCAACCTTGCATAGCGATATCGTACGAGTAGCATAAAGAGACATTGAGTTTTACATCACGGTAAAGTAAGATATACATAACTAAATAAATGTACATACAACTTAAACATGGAATAATGAAAGTTTGAAATACCAAATCAAAGTCTAAAATCAATCAATTCACCTTCTTGTCTAGTCTGGTTAAGTCCGTCTAGGTTGTATCCGACATCTGTACCGTCAATGAAATCAGATGGTCGACTTCCTACCGATTAATACAAAAGATCGCTAAGGCGGAAGAAATGGTATCAGTTTTCAGTCAGCGGAAACGGGGTCTCCTGGGCGTGCCATGCTGGGATGGGTGCGTAGGAGATGGGTGGGTTGGAGCGAAGTCTGCTCTCTGAATTGGGGACGTCTTTGTCGTCTTATTTCCGACGGAAGATAGACCAAATCCGGAAGTAGCTCTTTCCACGGATTTGACTAATGCAGGTACCTTAGAGTAGTT